>NC_090248.1:1611152-1613652 GCF_037325665.1 Littorina saxatilis
TAGTTATTTAGTTAGTTAGCTAGTTATTCATTCCGTTAGTTAGTTAGTTAATAATTTAGTAAGTTAGTTAGTTCGTTAGTTAATTAGTTAGTTACTTAGTTAGTCAGTCAGTCAGTTAGTTAGTTAGTTAGTTAGTTAGTTAGTTAGTTATTCATTTAGTCAGTTATTCATTTAGTTAGTTATTCATTTATTCAAAAGTTAGTTATTCATTTAGTCAGTTATTCATTTAGTTAGTTATTCATTTATTCAAAAGTTAGTTATTCATTTAGTCAGTTATTCATTTATTCATAAGTTAATTAGTTATTCATTTAGTCAGTTATTCATTTAGTTAGTTATTCATTTATTCATAAGTTATTTAACATTTATTTATTAATCTATTTAACTATCTGTTTTTGTCGGCATCTACTTGGCCAATCCTTCTGTCTTCCCGTGTGAGTGGTATTTCTGTCCTTCTGTCTTCCCGTGCGAGTGGTATTTCTGTCCTTCTGTCTTCCCGTGCGAGTGGTATTTCTGTCCTTCTTTCTTCGCTTTATTAGATCATTAAGAATGCCGACATGCATTTGATGAAACTGTTGTTAAACTCTTCGTTCTATGTGTTAAAATCATAATATTGTTTACAGTTGAAAAGTATTCGTTTTGTCGTCTTGTACCAAAGAACTCACTCTCTCTCTCTCTCTCTCTCTCTCTCTCTCTCTCTCTCTCTCTCTCTCTCTCTCTCTCTCTCTCTCTGTGCGACCATCTCTTGGTGGACAATGCAACATATCGACGGAACAGTGGTATGAGCATTTTCGTGATGTTTTTGGTACTGTACCACCTGCTGAAACAAATACTCCAGGTAATGAAGGTGATCAAAGTTTTGAGCAAGGAGGGATAAGAAATTGTGACTCTTTAAACCAATTGATCACACATGATGAGGTAATGCGTGCAGCCCGGGCGCTGAAAAATGAAAAGGCAGCTGGCCCAGATGGGTTGATTAACGAGTTTTATAAGAATGGTATTGATACACTTTTGCCTTTTTTGATCAAATTTGTTAATCATCTATTTGACAACAGTTTGTTCCCCGATGAATGGTCACACTCGATTTTGCACCCAATCCATGGGAAAGGAGATATCAATTCACAGGATATAACTACAAGAGGAGTTTTGTTGTTAAATGTTTGCAGCAAACTATGCAGTTTTATTTTGAATAAACGCATTTCTGATTAGATAGAGAACAAAGTTGTTGGGGAGGAGCAAGCTGGTTTTCGCCATGATCACTCCACAGTAGATCACATATTTACACTGTTTGGAATTGTACAGAAACAGTTGTTGAGACATAGAAAACTGTATGCAGCCTTTATAGATTTTCGGAAAGCGTTTGACTCTGTTCACAGGGAGAAACTATGGAAAGTACTGGATCAGAATGGCATGTGTGGAAAGATTGTTTTAGCCCTTAAAAGTATGTATACGACAGTGAAAACGTGTGTTCGAGCAGGAGGTGAACTTTCAGATGTATTCATGTGTCCAATCGGCCTAAAACAGGGTGAAAACTGCTCACCGATTTTGTTCTCAATCAATCAATCAATATGAGGCTTATATCGCGCGTATTCCGTGGGTACAGTTCTAAGCGCAGGGATTTTTTATTTTTTATTTAAAAAAAAAATTTTTATGCAATAATTTATATCGCGCACATATTCAAGGCGCAGGGATTTATTTATGCCGTGTGAGATGGAATTTTTTACACAATACATCACGCATTCACATCGGCCAGCAGATCGCAGCCATTTTGGCGCATATCCTACTTTTCACGGCCTATTATTCCAAGTCACACGGGTATTTTGGTGGACATTTTTATCTATGCCTATACAATTTTGCCAGGAAAGACCCTTTTGTCAATCGTGGGATCTTTAACGTAAAACACCCCAATGTAGTGTTCACGAAGGGACCTCGGTTTTTCGTCTCATCCGAAAGACTAGCACTTGAACCCACCACCTAGGTTAGGAAAGGGGGGAGAAAATTGCTAACGCCCTGACCCAGGGTCGAACTCGCAACCTCTCGCTTCCGAGCGCAAGTGCGTTACCACTCGGCCACCCAGTCTTTCTCATTGTTTATTAACGAATTAACCAAAGACATTATGGCAAATGGAAGACACGGTATTCAATTCACGGTCACCGGATTTAGTCGAATTATTGATTTTGTTGTTTGCTGATGATGTGGTTTTAATCTCTGATAGTGTCATCGGTTTGCAAAACCAGCTAAATGTTTTATTGACCACCTCAAAGAAGCTTGAGGTAGTCGTAAATATGGCTAAATCGAACATAGTTGTGTTTAGAAACAGTGGCCATTTAGCATTACGAGAAAAATGGTTCTTTGGTGATAATGAAGTGAAAGTTGTAAACATGTATAAATATTTAGGAGTCTATTTGTCCACAAGAATCTCTTTTTCCCACACTCTAAACGACCTTGCTGATCGCGCGAGAAAGGGAGTATCAGCTATCCTCAAACTTCTATGGAGTATTGG
>NC_090248.1:1616152-1728652 GCF_037325665.1 Littorina saxatilis
ATAACACATGATGTACAGATTTAGCATGGCTGGCTTCTGGATGAGTTTTGTGTCTATTAGTTAAAAAAAACCGGTATTGTGACGTGTCTTCGTGATTCTCCGTCTGTCTGTCTGTCTGTCTGTCTATCTGTCTGTCTGTCTGTCTGTATGTCTGTCTGTCTGTCTGTCTGTCTGTCTGTCTGTCTTCATGTCTTACTGTCTGTCGGTCTGTCTGTCTGTCTATCTGTCTCCCTGCCTGCATGTCTCTATCCGTCCGATGTTTTTTACCCGGGTGTAATACCTGTTTTTCTCTATAAATTCGTATCTATCTCAATTAGACGCATCCTCTCAGACACCCTGAGACCACCTTCTGACGAGTGTTGTCATTGTTTGTCCCAAGAAGATCACTTTGTAGAGCTTACTATATTCCAAACACCTGTGTCATATAATTTTTTTTTCAAGTACAGTGCAAAGGGTCAACTGAGGTGAATACCCGTGAAGCAGAGTGGGGACAAAACGTATAAAGGGAATCCTCCACACTACACCTGGGAAAAGGAAGATGAAGCTTGGTGGCCCTCAAGACCAGACTCGGTGCTGACTAGTGTATCTGTGTATGAATGTGTCAGAGTTTGGGGAACAGTCGCGGGCTAAAGATCGTCGCCGGGTGATCATTTGCTGATCGTTCTATTTGTGTGTGTGGAACCAATAGGGTCAAATCTATGTACGTACGTCATGCTGTGTTTGTTTGAGTTTGTGTTTGTTGGATTTTCTGTTTGTTGGATTTTGTGTTTGTTGGATTTTCTGTTTGTTGGATTTTCTGTTTGTTGGATTTTCTGTTTGTTGGATTTTCTGTTTGTTGGATTTTCTGTTTGTTGGATTTTCTGTTTGTTGGATTTTCTGTTTGTTGGATTTTCTGTTTGTTGGATTTTCTGTAAGTTGGATTTTCTGTTTGTTGGATTTCAAGTTCTGTTTGTTGGATTTTCTGTTAGTTGGATTTTCTGTTTGTTGGATTTTCTGTTTGTTGGATTTTCTGTAAGTTGGATTTTCTGTTTGTTGGATTTTCTGTTTGTTGGATTTTCTGTTAGTTGGATTTTCTGTTTGTTGGATTTTCTGTTTGTTGGATTTTCTGTTTGTTGGATTTTCTGTTTGTTGGATTTTCTGTTGTTTTTGTTGTTTTCTTGTTGTTTGTTCGTTTGTTTATTTATGTGTTTGTTTGTTTTAGTGGAAGTAGGCTTATAAATACTTCACATGTTGTTTTGCTCACAACTTCTGTTTATTCCATTGTTTGTAAAAATCCCCACAAACATGGTTGCTTGGCCACTGTGCAATCACAATTTTGAAAACACAAAAGACACAGTGAATCCGTTTTTACGTGTTATTCAGCCTCTTTACTGTTTAGTCCATGACTTTCATAACTCAAGTTGTTAAAAACAATCTCTAGTATTCCTCATTTCTCTCATATTTTGGTGTGTGCATATAGTCCTTGGTACACTTGGTCAATATTTGACTAAATCTTTTTTGGTAGAATGGAAATCGAGATGAGGGGAGGATGTATGAGTATGTGTGTGTGTGTGTTTGTAGTTTAGAAACAGAGATGGGAATGTAGCTGATTTTATTTATTTATTTATTTATTTATTTATTTATTTATTTATCTATTTATTTATCTGTTTATCTATTTATTTATTTTTATCATTTATTTTTATCATTTATCGATATATTCATTTGTTTATTCGTTTGTTCATTTATTTATATTTTTTATTCATTTTATTTTTTTTAAATTTTTATTTTATTTTGTTAAATATTAACACTGTGCTGTTTCAAAGCGGTGATAGATATTACATGAGGCGACGCTGTTCCTTTTACCTCCTTAAGGCTAGAGTGGGAACCCTTAAAATAATGATAACATTTGTACATTCATTTATTTTGGTAAGTCAACGGAGTGATAGAACCAGAAACAACCAAATAAATAGGATGTAACGTGCTACATTCAGACATAGAGACTGACACGTGACCATGTGGTATCAGACATAGAGACTGACACGTGACCATGTGGTATCAGACATAGAGACTGACACGTGACCATGTGGTATCAGACATAGAGACTGACACGTGACCATGTGGTATCCGAATGTTCACAAAAAACACTCGTGAAGAAATCACAAAGATGCTACAATCTACAACGTGATGATCACACACGAAAAGCACTAACAGAAGTACACAAGGGAGAAACCACGCAGTCACTTTACTTGTACATTCAAGAAAAGACAACTGTGTACCATCTCTTTTATTTTGAATTTCGAAACACAAAGGAACATGAAATTAGATCCATAAAAGTGATAATACATTTGTACAACTTTGTTACACGGAAGGTTAAGTATCCTTTTAACCACAGCAACACCAATTTGGCAGAAAATGTGCTTGTAGTCTACGTCTTAGAAAAAGTAATTACAAGTGGCATGAGATTTTCAAAACATAGTGTTCGTGTAATTCAAGGCTTGCTTAATTAGGAAGGACATGAAAAGAAACGGAAGCGCTACGCGTTATACGCCCTAATTGATAAGATAATGTATGTGACTTGAATATAGCGTATCAGACTTTGGCAAAAGAATAACCCCTGAATAAACTATTCACAATGAAAAGAAAAATATACGATGTTCCAGCTTGATTTCAATCATTTGTTTTATAAATGGTGTCTTCCTTTTTTCTTTGGAACACGTGAGTAGGCGAGAAACCTATTTTCATGTTCATCCCTGTTCTCAGAAATAGACGGCATATTCAAATGAAAAGAGGGAAAACAGGAAGAAGAAAACATGGACAGGCCGATAACTGCAGAGAATAAAAATACCTACAGACAGAAAAAGAGACAAAGCGGAAACAACTCTAGACAGACAGAAAAAACACCGATGTCAGACGATCAGAAAAACCAACCAGACATAGAGACAGACAAAAAAAGAACAGTGTTTGGCATCGGCAGTGACAGAGTGCTTGTAGTCTCCCAGAATCCCCCGCAACTTCCTGTATCGTCTGCTTCTTT
Organism: Littorina saxatilis; assembly: GCF_037325665.1. Lineage (NCBI taxonomy): Eukaryota > Metazoa > Mollusca > Gastropoda > Littorinimorpha > Littorinidae > Littorina > Littorina saxatilis. The sequence goes on from NC_090248.1 coordinate 1,619,166, forward strand.
CCGGAATCTCAAGCATACACACCCACCCACCTGTCTCTCTCTCACTGGATGGCTGAAAATAACCCGTCTGTCACGTCGCTGCTGATTGGCTAACAGGTTGCAGCACGTGCGAATTACATTTTTCTCTCTTTTGTTTCCCCCTTCTTTTTTCTTTTCCTTTTTTTCCCCTTCAGGTGCACGTGTTCCACGTTCTTACCGGGTTTATGCTGAACCGGGAGCTTGGCGGTTCAGAAGAGGTTTCTTGGCAAAAGCAGAGATGTTTAAAAATGTGTGTCTGTCTAGGGGACTGGTGCGCCCAAGATTGTTTTAAATGCTTTTCATGCATCAAATGCACTCTGACAAGGTGTATTTGTATTTCAAGATGGATTATCGGCTTGTCTTGCTGGGCATTGCGGGGAAAGAGGTGTTGGGGGAATTTGTCAGGCGGCTTTGTTATTGAAGCTGCCAAAAGCGTATGTTGATTTAGGGGTACATTTGACGTCAAGGACATAATAATTATATTGTTTCTACTGGTTTCCATTTTTGTTTCAATTTAAATTCCAGTTAGTTCTATTTATTGAGATATATTTGGTGTCTCTGCAGGCTCAACATGGGTTTCAACTTGTAGGAATGTTCCAATGTGCATTGATTTACAATACAATTATTTTTTATGAAACAAAATACGATCAGCAATTGTCTCACGGTAATCGATCATTCTAATGACGGCATTCACACACAACAAGCCAAATCTTACACTTGACGCAGAAACAACACACATATATTATATATATATATATTTACTTACTTCGGCAGAACGACAGGCCGTTCCTTAACCAAATTCCCATCAACTCTTCTCTTTCTGTTGGGGTGCTTTTTTTAATGGTTTTCCCCCGAAAGCGGCGTATGGTTGCCTGAATGGCAGGGTAAAGACGGTCATACACGTAAAACCCCATTCGAGCGAAAACATGAGTTCAAATGGGAGTTTCAGCCCAAGAACGAAGAAGATGAAGAATGGTTTAACTATACTTCTGGTTTGTAACTCTTTACCAAAAAAAGCAGGAGTGGCAGCAACTTTTTTTCAAATTTGTTTTCATTCTATTGAATGTTTAGATTTGAAATGCACGCTCATCTTATAAGTAATGTTTGCGAAATATTCCGAGCAGAATTCACAAAGTGAGGAATTTTATGCTCATAAAGAGCACCGAATTTGGTCAACTGCAATACAAACTGCAATACAAACTGCAATACAAACTGCAATACAAACCGCCTAGCGTATATGTATGAAAGTTGATTGAACATGCTATATTCAATTCCTGTAACATGATTGATTTATTTCTTTTCTCAATTCCTATTCTTTATGTCTGTTTGTCGGTATTTCTGTCTGTCGTTCTGTCTGTCGTTTTGTCTGTCGTTCTGTCTGTCGTTTTGTCTGTCGTTCTGTCTATCGTTCTGTCTGTCGTTCTGTCTGTCGTTCTGTCTGTCGTTCTGTCTATCGTTTTGTCTGTCGTTCTGTCTGTCGTTCTGTCTGTCGTTCTGTCTGTCGTTCTGTCTGTCGTTCTGTCTATCGTTCTGTCTGTCGTTCTGTCTGTCGTTCTGTCTATCGTTTTGTCTGTCGTTCTGTCTGTCGTTCTGTCTGTCGTTCTGTCTGTCGTTCTGTCTGTCGTTTTGTCTGTCGTTCTGTCTATCGTTCTGTCTGTCGTTCTGTCTGTCGTTCTGTCTGTCGTTCTGTCTGTCGTTCTGTCTGTCGTTCTGTCTGTCGTTCTGTCTGTCGTTCTGTCTATCGTTCTGTCTATCGTTCTGTCTGTCGTTCTGTCTATCGTTCTGTCTGTCGTTCTGTCTGTCGTTCTGTCTGTCGTTCTGTCTGTCGTTCTGTCTGTCGTTCTGTCTGTCGTTCTGTCTGTCGTTCTGTCTGTCGTTCTGTCTGTCGTTCTGTCTGTCGTTCTGTCTATCGTTTTGTCTGTCGTTCTGTCTGTCGTTCTGTCTGTCGTTCTGTCTGTCGTTCTGTCTGTCGTTCTGTCTATCGTTCTGTCTGTCGTTCTGTCTGTCGTTCTGTCTATCGTTTTGTCTGTCGTTCTGTCTGTCGTTCTGTCTGTCGTTCTGTCTGTCGTTCTGTCTATCGTTCTGTCTGTCGTTCTGTCTGTCGTTCTGTCTGTCGTTCTGTCTGTCGTTCTGTCTGTCGTTCTGTCTGTCGTTCTGTCTATCGTTCTGTCTATCGTTTTGTCTATCGTTCTGTCTGTCGTTCTGTCTATCGTTCTGTCTGTCGTTCTGTCTGTCGTTCTGTCTGTCGTTCTGTCTGTCGTTCTGTCTGTCGTTCTGTCTATCGTTTTGTCTATCGTTCTGTCTGTCGTTCTGTCTATCGTTCTGTCTGTCGTTCTGTCTGTCGTTCTGTCTGTCGTTCTGTCTGTCGTTCTGTCTGTCGTTCTGTCTGTCGTTCTGTCTGTCGTTCTGTCTATCGTTTTGTCTGTCGTTCTGTCTGTCGTTCTGTCTGTCTGTCTGTCTGTCGTTCTATCTGTCGTTCTGTCTGTCTGTCTGTCTGTCGTTCTGTCTGTCGTTCTGTCTGTCGTTCTGTCTGTCGTTTTGTCAGTCGTTCTGTCTGTCGTTCTGTCTGTCGTTCTGTCTATCGTTCTGTCTATCGTTCTGTCTGTCGTTCTGTCTATCGTTTTGTCTTTGTGTCTGTCTGTGTGTCTGTCTGTGTGTCTTTAAAAAAAAAAAATGTGCTGTACGTATAGTTATGTGTGCATTTTAATAATATTTTCTCCTAACCCCCGTTAAGAAAAATCCTGCTACAGCAACATCTTGCTAGTTTGTTTGTTTAATATTGTTTGTTTTCAACGGATTGGCCTACGTTGGGTTTTTCTATTTTTTACAGCACTCATGTGTCTCCTTTTCCCCAAGTTATATTCCATTCAGAAGACAGCTTATAAGTTGTATAAGTTGATTTACCATGTCTTCTGTAAGTTGTAACCATTCATACATTGATAGAGGTTTAAACTTTCAGGTCGTTGATGATGTGGTTAGTTTTAATTGGATGCACACGAGCAGTGGCGTGGACAATCTGATTTGTGTAAATGTGTACCTATGTGAATTGTTGTTGTTGCTGTTGTTGATGTTGTTGTTGTTGTTGTTGTTGTTGTTGTCGACGTCAAAGTTTTCGGGTTGTTTCTGTTGTTTTCATTGTTGTTGTTGTCTCCGTCGTTGTTTTAATTGTTGAATTATTTTTGTCGTCGACGTTGTTGTTGGTGTTGTTGTTGTTGTTGTTGTTGTCGTCATCTTTACTTAATTCTTCTCAGTCTTATTCGTACTTGAGGCCGAGAGAACTTGTTGATCAAATGGTTTCGTAAAAGCCTCTTAATTAGTGTCAATCTGCACACCTGAACGTCATCATCAACACGTTCCAACAGTGCAAAGAAAGAAAAGATTGTTGTGATGCGGGCCCAAGAAAAGTATGTATCTTTGATGGCGAGCCCAAGCGTTCACTCGCGAAAAACAACGTGCGTTGCTTAATAGACAGATCTAGATCAGCACTTTTCAGCACGTGTACGTGAACGTGTACGGGTAACGTCATCAAATCTACTTTTTACGTCACGCGTTTGCCAAGATCTACAGTCTTGGTGGGAGCAACACAACGTATGCATCTGGAACACTGGAGACAAAAGTGAATCACGGTTGACGCGCGCAATATCTACACGTACGCGTACAGGTCTTTGCTACACGTTCGATCATCTACAGTAGAACACTGTATTATTGGCTTAGGCCAAAAAAAAATTGTCTGTTTCTGGTCACCCGACCGACCCTAAATTTCGGCACCGACCCTAAACTTTTTTTTCCAAACTTTTTTTTTTTTTTTTTTTTGGTGGTAAAGGACAGGGTGAGAAAATGAACAACAAAAACGTGTGAAAACGAAAGTCCGCTGACGATTTGTAAATGTGTTGAGTGTCTTGTCTCTATGTATAGTGAATCCAGTCTCTTTGCGCGATTTTTAAAGTTAGTTTTATTGGTCTACATTTTTTAGCCATGTTACCAGAAACAGACAAATTTTTTTTTGGCCTTATGGGCGAACGCGAAAGATGTAGCTCCGATTTGTTCGTGTTCGGACTACATCCGGTGTCGCTGACAACACTAAATCCTTTTAGGTGCGCTAAATCTAGCTCTGTGTCCTTCGACTGCTTAGACGAGGCTGGAGACGGATGTTCGACTTTAAATCGTTCTTAACACCTCATTCCTATTTGTTAATTGATTGTTTCGTTCTTTGCCAGGTTCATCAGCCAGCTGCCGATCCACGCGTCAGGGACGGGCGTGCTGTGTGATAACGTTCCGGGGCTGATCGGACGTCAGAGGCGGCTGTGTCGTCATCACCCTGACGTCATGGTGTCGCTGGCGGAGGGGGCGCGGCTGGGAGTGGAGGAGTGTCAGTACCAGTTCCGCTCCCAGCGCTGGAACTGCACCACGCTCAGCAGGGACGCCTCCGTCTTCGGCAAGGTCATGCTGAAAGGTCAGCGGAGTTTAACCTTATAAGGCTGTGGGTGTGGTGTTGTTTTTAGTGCTTCTCTGACGCGGACTTTATTGAAATAGTTGCGATGTGTGTTTTGTGTGTGTGTTGTTCTCCCATAAACACAGGCAAGTAAGCGCTCTCAATGCAACATGTGCAGGAGAGTCAGTGTCTGTCTTTCGTGTCGTCTTTCGTGTCGTCTTTCGTGTCGTCTTTCATCTATGTTTGTGTCCCACTCTCCGTCTCATGTCCATGCACAAGTTACCAACCAGTTGGGAACCAGCCCTGAGTTCGGATTGGTTGAAATCACAAACAAAACTCATGTTCAACCAATCCGACTCGGCAGCTGGTTTCCTACCGTTTGTAACGTTTGTGTGCACAACAGCCCAAAGCGACAGATTCTTAGAGGGGGGGGGGGTGGGTTGGGGGTGGGGGGGGGGGGGTCCCATTGTAGTTCATCAGAGAACACGAGAAAAGGGTCGTTTACTGTTACTTTTCAGAACGTTTCATTCTCAAAATGGAGACACACAGACATCTTGATATTTATTTAAGACGTAGGTACTTCTCATGTTAGAAAGCAGCGTGGATGTCGCTGAAGGTCATTTGAAACGTCTACAAAATGACGAGAGCCGATGCGAGGACGACGTTAGTACGCCCAATTTCTCAGAGAACACAGAGTGCGTCTCGAAATAGATTTCAGGCCACGCGTGGCCAATCAAGCGTCAAATTGTGAGGCGTTAACGTGTTCACGCTTCAACAAGTTTAGGTAAACTCTCGTCTAACTTGACACCCGGGGTCTTCTGACAGCGAGAGGAGCTGATTGGCAGCACCCCTGCTCTTCTAGGTTTCTGGGCAACTGTACAAGACAGTGGAGGTTGACACCTTTCAAGTCGGGGAAGGTATGATTTGAGATTGGAAGACAACGTGAGGAAAGGTGAAGTTTATAAATTCTCGAGTGAGCACGAAAAAGACATTCGGAGTTAAAGGTCGACCTTGAAAAAAGACAGAGTAGGCTACATGGGACATTTTTGCAATCTTCAATTAAAAACAAGCACAAAAAGCAACACAACATGTAAAATGTGAATAACTACACGTTGAAACGCTGATTGAAAGGCATTCCTGGTGTTTGGTAACAACAATCTAACCCCCCCAACCCAAAGGTGTATAGCTCCTCGATCAGTCCATGTGAGACCGTTAATTTGACAGAGATTATCTCCTTGGTACATTCTTTATATGACAACACTGAAACAATAAGAGAAAAGCCTGCGGGAGAGAAACAGCACAGAGCCTATCTTTATTTCCCTCGTCACGGAAAGAAGCAGTAGTTGAAATAGAGAGCGTGTTAGTTGAGAGGGCAACACGACTGCAGACATAATAATAATAAATAATAATAAAGTGTATTTATATTGCGCCTATCCCTTACAAAAAACAAAAATATTTGGCTCTAATTAAGCGCATTACAACATGTGTAGGGACTTGGTACAATCAAGTCTGACAAATACAATAACACAATATGCTTTACAATATGTATTTATTTATACATATAGTTAAAGAACATCGAGTTAATAGGAATTAGAAAAGGTTATTATAATAAAACTATCTAGTGAACGACGAAGAAGAAGAAGAATAAAACTATCAATGTCGATGTGTAACAAGTCATTCAACGTAAATGGCCAAAGAACAACAACAAAGCAATGATGATAAAACAGTTATACTCAATGGCTAATAACGAGCCAGAACTAAATAGTATCGACACAAGATTAAAACAAAACATATTCCTGGAGACACATTCATACATGTATCAAATAATCAATATACAAAATACAGCCCTCGCACACTCGCACACACACGCCAAGGCGGCACGTGTAGTCGCACTCATACACCGCGACAGCTATCGCGCGCACGTACAAGGGAAAAACAGACCCGCACGCCGATTTCAAACACGGAAATAAACAAAGAAACAGGCACATGAAACAGCAACCCGCCCCCATGTCAGCGGGTCCCCACGGACGCCCGTCCTAGAGTCTCGGGCCCCTCATTTTGAATGTTTAGAGGGTCCATGGACATCCTACGCGGAGTTTTAGAGGGTCCCCATAATCCATGGTCCCCAAACCCCCTGTGTCCATTTAACGCATTAATTGTTATCGCGAATAGTGTGATATAGAGTGGGTTTTTTCATCAGAATATTCGAAGAGGACACTTCAACTATACTACGGTATACACACGACAGCGGAAATTTAGTGCGTCCCAGGACCCGCTCTATTAAGGTTTAGTGCGTCCCGGGACCCCCTCAATGATTTTCTAATACGTGATTTTGGCTTCTAGTGCGTATTATGCCCCATATGACGCAGGGATGCGCACTTTTTTTGAAGCCCCACATGTGCTGCAACCAGACATGAAGATCCGGATTCCAGCGACGGGGGCGGTGATATTGGAGGGGGGGGGGGTGTGGCGGGCAGGGAGTGGGGGGGGGGGTCAGGGAGGACATAGATGGATCGAACAATAAATGAGAAAAAGAGGGGGGAAGGAAGAGGGCGGAAGCAAGAGGTGTTCAAGGCACGTTCCTGTTCGTGTTGAGGCTTCTGCTGACAATATCACATCTGGCCAGGCTGTCACGTGGGGTAAGGCCACCCCTCCACTTGGTCACACACCCACAGTCAGCAGTCAGGGTGCTCTGTGTGCACGGTTACCATGTTCGATCAATTACTTTCTTGACGGACACCAGTGTCAAACTATGAAATTAATTCACGACAATATTCTACTCTGCACAGGACAGTGAAGATTGTGATGTTTGGTGTGTGGTGTGTGACGAAGTGTAGGTAGAGGGATGGTCTTCGTGCAAGCCCAGCCAGACCTCAGTCACAGACCTCAGTCACAGACCTCAGTCACAGACCTCAGTCACAGACCTCAGTCACAGACCAGACCTCAGTCACAGACCTCGGTCACAGACCTCGGTCACAGACCTCGGTCACAGACCTCAGTCACAGACCTCAGTCACAGACCTCAGTCACAGACCTCAGTCACAGACCTCAGTCACAGACCAGACCTCAGTCACAGACCAGAACTGTTTTCATGAGAAGGACTGTGGCTTTAACAAAGACCTGACGGCAGTGGAGAGAGACATTACCACTGAAAGCAGTGTGGCTTTAACAAAGACCTGACGGCAGCGGAGAGAGACATTACCACTGAAAGCAGTGTGGCTTTAACAAAGACCTGACGGCAGCGGAGAGAGACATTACCACTGAAAGCAGTGTGGCTTTAACAAAGACCTGACGGCAGTGGAGAGAGACATTACCACTGAAAGCAGTGTGGCTTTAACAAAGACCTGACGGCAGTGGAGAGAGACATTACCACTGAAAGCAGTGTGGCTTTAACAAAGACCTGACGGCAGTGGAGAGAGACATTACCACTGAAAGCAGTGTGGCTTTAACAAAGACCTGACGGCAGTGGAGAGAGACATTACCACTGAAAGCAGTGTGGCTTTAACAAAGACCTGACGGCAGTGGAGAGAGACATTACCACTGAAAGCAGTGTGGCTTTAACAAAGACCTGACGGCAGCGGACCGAGACATTACCACTGAAAGCAGTGCGGCTTTAACAAAGACCTGACGGCAGCGGACCGAGACATTACCACTAAAAGCATCAGGACAAACACGGCTCCTGATTCCGCCTCGCACCCAGCCGCTCCTGTCATGGCTCGGTCAGCGTGTGGGGCTGTGTGTCCATCGGACTGACCACAATGCCCCGTGTTGACCCAGTCTGTCGCCTCGCTGCCTCCTTTCGCCCGCTGTCCGCTCTCCGGCCGCTCTGGTTCCGGACCCTCCTCGCACCGTCTCCTCGCTGGAATCTGTCTCAACGTTGGGGTGGAAGGGAGGGGGGGAGGGGGGTAGGAGGGGGGTGGCGGGATGACGTGGTGTGGACGAGAGAAGGATGAGAATGACGACAATGTATTTCAGGTGGTTGTTTTCTGTCACTGATATCGTGTTGATTTAAGTGTGGGTAATGTTCGGTACGTGTCAGGGTGCTGAGAAAGAAGTGAACGTTGTTGTTGCTGACAGGTGTCACCGCCACCTTGTTGATTTTTCTGGAAGATTCCACTAAGTGTCAACTGTTCCCCAAGTCAAGAAGCCAGGTCGCTGTGTTGTAAAGTTGTCGCCCCGGTAAACAGTGATTCTTGTTGTTCTGATAACTCTCGCCTTGCTTCTTACCGCCAGTCACCTGTACTCAGTTACAGCACGAATAATAAAGAGTAGAATCAAATGAATAACCACAAATACATCCATAAATCAAACCCAGAGGAAGATCAGGATACGAGACCTAAAGCATGTAAAAAGGAGCTAGCTCCGCTTATTTCTCCCAATGATTTGTTAACCTCTATCCATTCCAGGGAGCAGAGAAGCAGCGTTTGTCTTCGCCATTTCTCACCATGATTTGTTAACCTCTATCCATTCCAGGGAGCAGAGAAGCAGCGTTTGTCTTCGCCATTTCTCACCATGATTTGTTAACCTCTGTTCATTCCAGGGAGCAGAGAAGCAGCGTTTGTCTTCGCCATTTCTCACCATGATTTGTTAACCTCTGTTCATTCCAGGGAGCAGAGAAGCAGCGTTTGTCTTCGCCATTTCTCACCATGATTTGTTAACCTCTGTTCATTCCAGGGAGCATAGAAGCAGCGTTTGTCTTCGCCATTTCTCACCATGATTTGTTAACCTCTGTTCATTCCAGGGAGCAGAGAAGCAGCGTTTGTCTTCGCCATTTCTCACCATGATTTGTTAACCTCTATCCATTCCAGGGAGCAGAGAAGCAGCGTTTGTCTTCGCCATTTCTCACCATGATTTGTTAACCTCTGTTCATTCCAGGGAGCAGAGAAGCAGCGTTTGTCTTTGCCATTTTTCACCATGATTTGTTAACCTCTGTTCATTCCAGGGAGCAGAGAAACTGCGTTTGTCTACGCCATTTCTCACCAAGATTTGTTAACCTCTGTTCATTCCAGGGAGCAGAGAAGCAGCGTTTGTCTTCGCCATTTCTCACCATGATTTGTTAACCTCTGTTCATTCCAGGGAGCAGAGAAGCTGCGTTTGTCTACGCCATTTCTCACCATTTTTTTGGGGGGGGTGCCATTTCTCACCATGATTTGTTAACCTCTGTTCATTCCAGGGAGCAGAAAAGCAGCGTTTGTCTTCGCCATTTCTCACCATGATTTGTTAACCTCTATCCATTCCAGGGAGCAGAGAAGCAGCGTTTGTCTTCGCCATTTCTCACCATGATTTGTTAACCTCTATCCATTCCAGGGAGCAGAGAAGCAGCGTTTGTCTTCGCCATTTCTCACCATGATTTGTTAACCTCTGTTCATTCCAGGGAGCAGAGAAGCAACGTTTGTCTTCGCCATTTCTCACCATGATTTGTTAACCTCTGTTCATTCCAGGGAGCATAGAAGCAGCGTTTGTCTTCGCCATTTCTCACCATGATTTGTTAACCTCTATCCATTCCAGGGAGCAGAGAAGCAGAGTTTGTCTTCGCCATTTCTCACCATGATTTGTTAACCTCTGTTCATTCCAGGGAGCAGAGAAGCAGCGTTTGTCTTCGCCATTTCTCACCATGATTTGTTAACCTCTATCCATTCCAGGGAGCAGAGAAGCAGCGTTTGTCTTCGCCATTTCTCACCATGATTTGATAACCTCTGTCCATTCCAGGGAGCAGAGAAGCAGCGTTTGTCTACGCCATTTCTCACCATGATTTGATAACCTCTGTCCATTCCAGGGAGCAGAGAAGCAGCGTTTGTCTACGCCATTTCTCACCATGATTTGATAACCTCTGTCCATTCCAGGGAGCAGAGAAGCAGCGTTTGTCTACGCCATTTCTCACCATGATTTGATAACCTCTGTCCATTCCAGGGAGCAGAGAAGCAGCGTTTGTCTTCGCCATTTCTCACCATGATTTGATAACCTCTGTCCATTCCAGGGAGCAGAGAAGCAGCGTTTGTCTTCGCCATTTCTCACCATGATTTGATAACCTCTGTCCATTCCAGGGAGCAGAGAAGCAGCGTTTGTCTACGCCATTTCTCACCATGATTTGATAACCTCTGTCCATTCCAGGGAGCAGAGAACCAGCGTTTGTCTTCGCCATTTCTCACCATGATTTGTTAACCTCTGTTCATTCCAGGGAGCAGAGAAGCAGCGTTTGTCTTCGCCATTTCTCACCATGATTTGATAACCTCTGTCCATTCCAGGGAGCAGAGAAGCAGCGTTTGTCTACGCCATTTCTCACCATGATTTGATAACCTCTGTCCATTCCAGGGAGCAGAGAAGCAGCGTTTGTCTACGCCATTTCTCACCATGATTTGATAACCTCTGTCCATTCCAGGGAGCAGAGAAGCAGCGTTTGTCTACGCCATTTCTCACCATGATTTGATAACCTCTGTTCATTCCAGGGAGCAGAAAAGCAGCGTTTGTCTTCGCCATTTCTCACCATGATTTGTTAACCTCTATCCATTCCAGGGAGCAGAGAAGCAGCGTTTGTCTTCGCCATTTCTCACCATGATTTGATAACCTCTGTCCATTCCAGGGAGCAGAGAAGCAGCGTTTGTCTTCGCCATTTCTCACCATGATTTGTTAACCTCTATCCATTCCAGGGAGCAGAGAAGCAGCGTTTGTCTTCGCCATTTCTCACCATGATTTGATAACCTCTGTCCATTCCAGGGAGCAGAGAAGCTGCGTTTGTCTACGCCATTTCTCACCATGATTTGATAACCTCTGTCCATTCCAGGGAGCAGAGAAGCAGCGTTTGTCTACGCCATTTCTCACCATGATTTGATAACCTCTGTCCATTCCAGGGAGCAGAGAAGCTGCGTTTGTCTACGCCATTTCTCACCATGATTTGATAACCTCTGTCCATTCCAGGGAGCAGAGAAGCAGCGTTTGTCTACGCCATTTCTCACCATGATTTGATAACCTCTGTCCATTCCAGGGAGCAGAGAAGCAGCGTTTGTCTACGCCATTTCTCACCATGATTTGATAACCTCTGTCCATTCCAGGGAGCAGAGAACCAGCGTTTGTCTTCGCCATTTCTCACCATGATTTGTTAACCTCTATCCATTCCAGGGAGCAGAGAAGCAGAGTTTGTCTTCGCCATTTCTCACCATGATTTGTTAACCTCTGTTCATTCCAGGGAGCAGAGAAGCAGCGTTTGTCTACGCCATTTCTCACCATGATTTGATAACCTCTGTCCATTCCAGGGAGCAGAGAAGCAGCGTTTGTCTACGCCATTTCTCACCATGATTTGATAACCTCTGTCCATTCCAGGGAGCAGAGAAGCAGCGTTTGTCTACGCCATTTCTCACCATGATTTGATAACCTCTGTCCATTCCAGGGAGCAGAGAAGCAGCGTTTGTCTACGCCATTTCTCACCATGATTTGATAACCTCTGTCCATTCCAGGGAGCAGAGAAGCAGCGTTTGTCTTCGCCATTTCTCACCATGATTTGATAACCTCTGTCCATTCCAGGGAGCAGAGAAGCAGCGTTTGTCTTCGCCATTTCTCACCATGATTTGATAACCTCTGTCCATTCCAGGGAGCAGAGAAGCAGCGTTTGTCTACGCCATTTCTCACCATGATTTGATAACCTCTGTCCATTCCAGGGAGCAGAGAAGCAGCGTTTGTCTACGCCATTTCTCACCATGATTTGATAACCTCTGTCCATTCCAGGGAGCAGAGAAGCAGCGTTTGTCTTCGCCATTTCTCACCATGATTTGATAACCTCTGTCCATTCCAGGGAGCAGAGAAGCAGCGTTTGTCTACGCCATTTCTCACCATGATTTGATAACCTCTGTCCATTCCAGGGAGCAGAGAAGCAGCGTTTGTCTACGCCATTTCTCACCATGATTTGATAACCTCTGTCCATTCCAGGGAGCAGAGAAGCAGCGTTTGTCTTCGCCATTTCTCACCATGATTTGATAACCTCTGTCCATTCCAGGGAGCAGAGAAGCAGCGTTTGTCTTCGCCATTTCTCACCATGATTTGATAACCTCTGTCCATTCCAGGGATCAGAGAAGCAGCGTTTGTCTACGCCATTTCTCACCATGATTTGATAACCTCTGTCCATTCCAGGGAGCAGAGAAGCAGCGTTTGTCTACGCCATTTCTCACCATGATTTGATAACCTCTGTCCATTCCAGGGAGCAGAGAAGCAGCGTTTGTCTTCGCCATTTCTCACCATGATTTGATAACCTCTGTCCATTCCAGGGAGCAGAGAAGGCAGCGTTTGTCTACGCCATTTCTCACCATGATTTGATAACCTCTGTCCATTCCAGGGAGCAGAGAGGCAGCGTTTGTCTACGCCATTTCTCACCATGATTTGATAACCTCTGTCCATTCCAGGGAGCAGAGAAGCAGCGTTTGTCTTCGCCATTTCTCACCATGATTTGATAACCTCTGTCCATTCCAGGGAGCAGAGAAGCAGCGTTTGTCTACGCCATTTCTCACCATGATTTGATAACCTCTGTCCATTCCAGGGAGCAGAGAAGCAGCGTTTGTCTACGCCATTTCCGCGGCGGGAGTGGTACACGCTATTACGCGGGCATGTAGCAAAGGTCAGCTGCACTACTGTGCCTGTGACCCCACCAAGCGGGGGACGGGGCGGGACAAGCGGGGCACCTTTGACTGGGGGGGATGCTCGGACAACGTGCGCTACGGGAGCAAGTTCTCCAGGATGTTCATCGACGCCAAGGAGCGCAAAGTGCGGGACGCCCGTGCCCTGATGAACCTGCACAACAACCGTGCTGGGCGCCGGGTGAGTAGGGGGTTAATACAATACGATACGATACAATACAATACCATACCATACCATACCATACCATACCATACCATACCATACAATACAAAACAATACCATACCATACAATACAAGACAATACTATACAATACTATACCATGCAATGCAATACCATGCAATGCAATGCAATACAATTTATTACAAGACAAGACAAGACTGGACAGTATTTTACGATATTACACGATATGACGCGACACACTTCAATACAATTTGATACAATACAATTTATTTTAACACAATACAATACAATACAATACAATTTAATTGAATCCATTCAGGCGGTGAAGAAGTACCGCAAGCTGGAGTGCAAGTGTCACGGGGTCAGCGGGTCGTGCACGATTCGTACGTGCTGGCTCGCCATGCAGGACTTCCGGCGTGTCGGCAACTACCTCAAGACCAAGCACAACGGCGCCACTCAGGTACTGCAACACGGGTCTTTTTACATTTAGTCAAGTTATGACTAAATGTTTTAACATACAGACGGGGAATCCAGACGAGGGTCGTGGTGTATGTGTGTACATGTGTGTGTGTATAGATCGGTTCCGAGAAAACTAGGCTAAATGACCGATCTTCCTGAAAATTAACATGAGAGTTCCTGAGTATAGTACCCCCAGACTTTTTTTATTTTGTTGATAATTGTCCTTGATGACGTCATATCCGGCTTTTTGTGAAAGTTGAGGCAGCACTGTCACGCTCTCATTTTCAGTCCAACCAATTTTGTTGAAATTTTGGTAAAGCAATCTTTGACAAAGCCCGGACTTTGGTATCATATTTTGAGCTTGGAGGCTTACAAATTAATTCATGAGTTTGCTCATCAAAGTTGTCATTAACATCCAATTGTCTCAAACATATAACAAAAATTGATTGCATCGTATTGTTCATCAAATTCTGAATCAAAAATATATACGTATGTCGACATGGTTGCTCTAAAAATGTGATCACAATTAACGAACATAGGTTAATTAGTACTACGATTAAAATTTAAGAAATCGATCCAAAAGTTATTTCATCTGATCCTTTATCATTTTCTGATTCCAAAAACATATATATAGGATATGTTGTATTCAAGACAAGCTCAGACAATTAAAAAGAATACAGAAAAGCGCGCGTTATTGCTTAGCGCAATACGCTACCGCGCTATTCTGACTTGTCAATTTCACTTCGTTTTGCACGTGAAAAAGGAGCGATTTCCTTCTCGCAGGAATTGACGAACCTGTCTTGTCTTCAGTGGTGAAAAAATGCAGTGCGATTAGTTTCATTCTGTGAGTTAGACAGCTTGACTAAATGTAGTAATTTCGCCTTACGCGACTTGTTTATAGGTTTCATTCGTTTGCTGTATGAGATTCACTGTGTCTGATTGTGTCAGTCTGTTAGTTTGCCCTTCTGACCGCAATCAGATCTTTGGTTTTATATCTGCCGATTGGGCTAAAATTTCGTGTGTTTCTTGGACATGGGAGAAACACGGTCTTAAAATAAAAAGGATGAGTGATCGTTCCACAACTGCTATTGTTCACCGCCTCTTAGTTTGGGAACGGGGTGTCCTGACCCCTCAAGGTCAGCGCTTGTTTTCTTTCACTTATACATAAATAATTCACAAGACAAAACACACACAAGAAATACCCCAAGTCTGAGGGTATAAACTTGTGGTCCGGTCTCATAACTGCATTTCAAAAGTGGCATCAGATCAGCCGTTGTGAAAGTAAAACAAATATAATTATGCTCTCCAGGCCAGCAACAAAATAGAAATGTCAACTTATTTGACGGGGTTCAGATTGCCGAAATCGTAAAATGCACGTGCAAATCATGACGCGGTTACCGTGTGCACATTCCTGATATCCACGTGCAGATCATGACGCGGTTACCGTGTGCAGATTCCTGATACCACGTGCAAATCATGACGCGGTTACCGTGTGCAGATTCCTGATACCACGTGCAAATCATGACGCGGTTACCGTGTGCAGATTCCTGATATCCACGTGCAGATCATGACGCGGTTACCGTGTGCAGATTCCTGATACCACGTGCAAATCATGACGCGGTTACCGTGTGCAGATTCCTGATACCACGTGCAGATCATGACGCGGTTACCGTGTGCAGATTCCTGATACCACGTGCAAATCATGACGCGGTTACCGTGTGCAGATTCCTGATACCACGTGCAGATCATGACGCGGTTACCGTGTGCAGATTCCTGATACCACGTGCAGATCATGACGCGGTTACCGTGTGCAGATTCCTGATACCACGTGCAGATCATGACGCGGTTACCGTGTGCAGATTCCTGATACCACGTGCAAATCATGACGCGGTTACCGTGTGCAGATTCCTGATACCACGTGCAGATCATGACGCGGTTACCGTGTGCAGATTCCTGATACCACGTGCAAATCATGACGCGGTTACCGTGTGCAGATTCCTGATACCACGTGCAGATCATGACGCGGTTACCGTGTGCAGATTCCTGATACCACGTGCAAATCATGACGCGGTTACCGTGTGCAGATTCCTGATACCACGTGCAGATCATGACGCGGTTACCGTGTGCAGATTCCTGATACCACGTGCAGATCATGACGCGGTTACCGTGTGCAGATTCCTGATACCACGTGCAAATCATGACGCGGTTACCGTGTGCACATTCCTGATATCCACGTGCAACCCACAGTAAAATGGCCTTCGTCAATCCATTGCCTTTAATATTATGCTTGTGACACAGAATTCAAAAGCGTGAACTATCTTTTGCCCTTGAGTATCTATATATATATATATATATATAAGGCTTGTGTATGTCTGTGTGTGTGTGTGTGTGTGGGTGTGTGTGTGTGTGTGTGTTCGCGATGCACGGCCAAAGTTCTCGATGGATCTGGTTCAAATTTGGTGGGCATATTCAGGTAGACCCCGGACACAACCTGGTCGATGAGAAGCCACAACAGATAATATAGGGCTAAGAAATAAGCTCTAAAAATCTCAAGTTGTTCTTACTGTCAAAGTGAAAAGGTCGAATCAATTTATAGCCACGCGAAAAATACACTGTCACCTATCTCTATATATATATTTATAGATATAGATATACATATATAGATACGACTTCTCTGTGTGTGTGTGTGTTTGTGTGTGTGTGTAAGCAACACCTGTGGATTATAGAGTTCTGTTTGTGATGTGGTCTAGCGGCTTTTGTCTGTCTGTATGTTCTGGCATTTGAGAAGCCACAGCAGATAATATAGGGCTAAGAAATAAGCTCTAAAAATCTCAAACCCGTTTGACAGGACTTCGCCTTCAAAGGTGATTGTGGTGAACCGCCACGCTGTCTGTCTCTGTCTCGCGATTCACCCCGGCGAATTCACCATTCCCAGTAACTCTTCCTTATCTTCTCCAGTGGTTTGCGCCTTCGTGTGGCTTCAATCCATTTTCCCGTTTCTAAGTTACTATTTTTAGAATGTCACTGCGCTGTCCAGAACGCTTCCCTTGCACCCGTAAGTTGTTCTTACTGTCATATACATATACGGCTTCTCTGTGTGTGTGTGTGTGTTTCAAAGGTGATTGTGGTGAACCGCCACGCTGTCGTCTCTGTCTTGCGATTCACCCCGGCGAAGCCGGGTATTCCTCTAGTAATATATATATAGATTTCTCTCCATTACCTTTCTGTATTGTTTTTAGATTTGTTATCCCATTGGTGAAATATTACCTTCATCTTTTTTTTAAACTTTTAGGATTCTGATAATTTTCATGCAGAAAGTGAGTGCATAAGGCCTAAAAAAAAAATAGGTGTGGTTACGGTAACCCAACCTACCCTATTTTTAGGGGCCGACCCTATATCTTTTTATTACCTTTGTCAAAAAACCCACAAAAACCAAGAAAACGAGTGCAGAAAACGCAATGAAAGCGAAAGCGCTCGAGTCGCACACTTATTTCCCTGTCAAGTAGGTTTAATTTGTACACATTAGAAAAAATTTGTTTTTTTAAAAAGTGATTGCCTACCTTCCTACCCTATTTTTTTTGCTATGTTACCATAACCACACTTTTTTTTTTTTTGCCTAATGATGAAGATGTGTGCAGGTGATGATCAACCAGGAGGGCACGGGGCTGATTGTCGCTAACAAGAATCACAAGCGACCGACCCGGTCCGACCTCGTGTACTTTGAAAAGAGTCCGGACTATTGTGTCAAAGATGAAGGCATCGGTAAGCAACATTAAGCGAATTGTAACGCAATGTAACCAGAATACAACGTACGAATTGTAACGCAATGTAACCTGAATACAACGGACGAAGTGTAACGTAATGTAACGTAAATGCAACGTACGTAAGGTAACGTACAGTGCTTGTTATAGAACATGTGAATACGTTGTTTTTTCGATGTAGAAATTAATTCGGTTTAATGTGGTTTTGTTTGAGTTGTAACATAGATAATATACTTACAATTGTCTCACGGTATCCATAATATACTTACACTTGTCTCACGGTATCCATAATATACTTACAATTGTCTCACGGTATCCATAATATACTTACACTTGTCTCACGGTATCCATAATATACTTACACTTGTCTCACGGTATCCATAATATACTTACACTTGTCTCACGGTATCCATAATATACTTACACTTGTCTCACGGTATCCATAATATACTTACACTTGTCTCACGGTATCCATAATATACTTACACTTGTCTCACGGTATCCATAATATACTTACACTTGTCTCACGGTATCCATAATATACTTACACTTGTCTCACGGTATCTATTCTAAATCTCAGCGACTGTTGGGGAAAAAAGTCCCAAAGGGAAAGAGAATATTTGTTTTCAAAAACGGAGTCGGTGTGACATGACCCTCTTGGTTCAAGAGCCCCCCAAACACACACACACACACACACACACACACACACACACACACACACACACACACACACACACAATTTTCGAACACACAATTGGTGCAATTCAGACCATTCATTCAAATGTTTGTTTTGGAAAATGAAAACAAAAGTTGCAAATATTGTGTTTATCCCCAGGCTCACTGGGCACGACAGGACGCTCGTGCAACAAGACGTCACTGGGCACTGACGGCTGTGACATCATGTGCTGTGGGCGTGGCTACGACACCAAGACCGTGCGCAAGGTGGACAAGTGCGAGTGCAAGTTCCACTGGTGCTGCTTCGTCGTCTGCAAGGAGTGTCGGCGCTGGGTGGACGTCCACACCTGTAAAGGTCCCCCGGAGTCAGAGCTCTTCAGGTCGCAGCTCAACACCAATGGAGCCAGGAAATACGGCAGCACCAGCTCATCGGAAAAACACAGAGAACACTCGAGGTCGGGAGTCGAGGAGAATATGTACAATGGCAGAAGTCCAAAGCGGAATCGGTTGTCATAAGTTGGCCGGTGTGTGTTTCGCTTGTGCACAACTATCACAAATCTCAACACAGATCTTCGTGCAACGCCAATGGGAGAAGTCCAAAGCGGAAACGATTGTCGTAAAAATGGTGTGTCTTGATTATTTTCTGCACAACTATCACAAAACAACACTGAAAACTTCCTTCTGACTGCCTGTTGGGGCTTAATGTCCTCAGGTCACACTTGTCTGCACAGGACCTTCCTTCAACGCCGATGTGTGTGTATATGCTGCAATTGCTTGTGACAATCACTTATGTGCGGAAAGGAAAGAAAACTGCAGTTGAAAAAAAGGCAGCCAGCACTTTTTTGTAAATTTCGCCCGAATGTTGAAAGTGGTGTGATTTGAACATGGAGAAATGTGTGTTGAACTACTTGGAGATGTCGAGATCACAATGTGTGTTGAACTACTGGGAGATGTCGAGATCACAATGTGTGTTGAACTACTGGGAGATGTCGAGATCACAATGTGTGTTGAACTACTGGGAGATGTCGAGATCACAATGTGTGTTGAACTACTGGGAGATGTCGAGATCACAATGTGTGTTGAACTACTGGGAGATGTCGAGATCACAATGTGTGTTGAACTACTGGGAGATGTCGAGATCACAATGTGTGTTGAACTACTGGGAGATGTCGAGATCACAATGTGTGTTGAACTACTGGGAGATGTCGAGATCACAATGTGTGTTGAACTACTGGGAGATGTCGAGATCACAATGTGTGTTGAACTACTGGGAGATGTCGAGATCACAATGTGTGTTGAACTACTGGGAGATGTCGAGATCACAATGTGTGTTGAACTACTGGGAGATGTCGAGATCACAATGTGTGTTGAACTACTGGGAGATGTCGAGATCACAATGTGTGTTGAACTACTGGGAGATGTCGAGATCACAATGTGTGTTGAACTACTGGGAGATGTCGAGATCACAATGTGTGTTGAACTACTGGGAGATGTCGAGATCACAATGTGTGTAGAACTACTGGGAGATGTCGAGATCACAATGTGTGTAGAACTACTGGGAGATGTCGAGATCACAATGTGTGTTGAACTACTGGGAGATGTCGAGATCACAATGTGTGTATATATGATCATGATATGTCAACAGTGCTTGCAGTTCCGACGGATTTCCCCCAATCCTACACAAACAAAGTGAGAACAAAACGTCAACTGTGCATGCTTTGCTTGTACATCTGTCTATGCATTCGTGTCGGCGTTATATTGGAGTGGAATAGTTTGGTCTTTGGCTCAGTGAAAAACGGTCCAATCGTCGGAGTATTTTCAAGAACACCGAACTTAATAAAGTGGTTGGTTGTTACGGTCCTCGACTACCGGTCGAGCAAAAGTTGCATGACAAACACAATGAAGTGTGGACACAGAACAAATGGGTATGTGATTTGACGACTTGTGCTAGTATCACAAATGGGTATGTGATTTGACGACTTGTGCTAGTATCACAAATGTGTATGTGATTTGACGACTTGTGCTAGTATCACAAATGAAGAGAGTAAACCTCAGCGACGATACGGGACGTACAAAGGCTTGAACGGTGTGACCGTCCGCAGACATTTAAAAAAAAAAGAAAAAAGTATTGCACACACGTGAAGAAGACTGATGCAGACCATCCCACGTGAGAGGTTGTAGTGTGCAGTGACTGCTGTATTCACGTCATGGTTGCTGTGTGTTACCCCAAAGCTTGGGTTTGACGTCACTTCCTCCAGGCCAAGACTGATACCGCATCCGGTATCTCTTTACATGAAACTTTGAAAGGGGAATAACTCCACACAAAGAAATGACCTACTTTCACTGCCAAACAGTAGTGTGACGGAGCTGAAGGTCAGAGGGTTCCTCTGCTGTCCAGTCAACACTGAATGCCTAGACAGTTGTCGGTATATCTGGAGCAACACCGCCATGGACATTGCATGTGAGGCACACACAAACCAAGAAATAGATGAGATTTTGAGTTTTTTCCCAAAATTGTCTGCGCTTTGCCTGTCGCCGTTACAAAGTATCACTACAAGGGTTGGCGCGAAGCTGGACGTCCGACGAAGGTCTTCTGGCGTCCTCCAGGGCTTGCTTTGGGATGCGTTCCTGCAGGCCTGGACTGTCGCATCTTGTCACACAGGGGACAGTCTTGGAGGACTTGGAAAGGGGTTTGGTCTGAGTGCCTGCACTGACACCAGGGGGCGATAGTGACAGCAACCCGATTCAGGTGTGCACGTAGGCAATTTTGTTGCTTGCGCATGTGAAAACTCTGAGCTGCAACAGCGTAGAAGCTTAAGTAGACGACAAACGTGCAGTGGCGGGACAATATTGTATGGCCTGTTTGATAGTGACTTTATCTCCTATGCAAACAGGAAGCCAAAGGAAAACGTTGTGTGCATCAAATTCGTCAAAACATCAAGATTTCAGTGTTGTTTCTGGGAAAATGTCATTCTGTGATATACAAACAAAAATGCAAAGCCATTCTTATAAGCAATCTTCGCCTGGTATCAGTGTGTTTAACAAAGCCAGTCTTATAAGCAATCTTCGCCTGGTATCAGTGTGTTTAACAAAGCCAGTCTTATAAGCAATCTTCGCCTGGTATCAGTGTGTTTAACAAAGCCAGTCTTATAAGCAATCTTCGCCTGGTATCAGTGTGTTTAACAAAGGCGGTTAAGGAAAAGTTTGGAGATGACGAAAGTAGAATGTTGCAAGAGTGATATTAGATGCATGGTTTTACCATGAGGATTAACTGCTGTCTTCAGGATGAAACAAAAAGCCGAATCTCGCAAGAGTAATATCATGAGAACAAACTACTGTGTTCAGGATCATTATCGTGGAACTATAGCAGATTGTGATGCATGATTTGACCAGGAATCTACACTGCTGTTTTCTGTTTCCCACACGTGTGTGAAAACATACTGATCTACTCTGAGTTGCTCTGAGCTGTTTCCTGTGTGTCGGACTCTTCCTAGTGTCAGAAAAGCCTCCTGAAACTTAACAATAGGTTGTGCGACGAACTTCACCTCAGACTTAAGAATATGCATTTACTTTCCTATTGTGACTGCTGTTAGTATTGTGCGATGTCTAGTAGTATGTAGTTCGCGAGAAACCAACTTTATTTCCTTGCAATCGAATGTTTATGTAACATGCTGCAAGCACGTGTAATTTACCTTCATGTATTTATAAAGCACTGCATGACAAGGAGAACACAGTTTCCATCTTGTGTGCGAGACTGACTCGACATTTCAGCACTTTCAAGAGTGTGCAACTTATTTCACCATCAGCGATTGAAACACCAAAGAATGTCTGTAAATGTTTGTTGTTCTGTTTGGTTTCTTAATAAGATTTATGTCTTTCGATGACTTCGTTTCTTTGATGATCGTAGCATGTGGGATAACGTATGAAACGTTAAACTTGTAAGTCTGCTTTATGTTAAAGAGCCTGTCCTTGAGTTAAGGGAAAAACACATTCATTATACTCTTGAAAAACATTGGGGGAATTCTCTGCTGTGACACCAAATACAATAGCTTTTATGTTATTTGTTTTGTAATACTTGTTATTATGGCAAGCATGTCAAAGGGACTGTTTAATGTAACCTCCATCCCGCCGAGGATGCCAATGTATTGGAACGAGTTGATGTATATATTGAAGAGAAGAGTGATAGTTTCATGCCGAGTGAGATGTGTATCAAATTCCATAGTACAGGGTGACCCCCAAAAAAGAGTACCCAAACAAAACGTCATAAATTGAACAAAAATAAAGCAATCTTCATAAAATTTATTTACACACACAAGTAGCCTCTGCATGATTTCAACAAAAAATGTTAGCGTTCTAGCTTGTCTTTCAGGAAAGTTATGCTCATTCTACAGAACATGCTCCAAATGGCTTCCCCCGGATTTAAATCCCCCAGATTTCTATCTTTGGGGGTTCCTGAAAGACAACGTCTACAGGAACAACCCACAGACAATCGCAGAACTCAAGCGAGCCATCACAACAACCATTCGCGGAATCTCGCAACAGGAGTGTGTGCGGGTGATGGATAACTTTGCGCGGCGAGTTCAAGTTTGCCTGAATCGGCGCGGAGGCCATTTGGAGCATGTTCTGTAGAATGAGCATAACTTTCCTGAAAGACAAGCTAGAACGCTAACATTTTCTGTTGAAATCATGCAGAGGCTACTTGTGGGTGTAAATAAATTTTATGAAGATTGCTTTATTTTTGTTCAATTTATGACGTTTTGTTTGGGTACTCTTTTTTTTGGGTCACCCTGTATGATGTGCTGTTGTACAGTTGTTCAGCTTTACGATAATGAAGCCTTTTTTTCTCTTTTTTTACACGTATTATAATTGCAATGATAAAGCTGTTTGAGGCAATGCACATTATAAAATAAAATCTGTTTTAAAACTATTAGCATTTCAGTGCTCTATCAAGCTGTTTGACAGTGGTTAGCACTATAACGGTGAGGCATCACACCACATAACGGTGAGGCATCACACCACATAACGGTGAGGCATCACACCACATAACGGTGAGGCATCACACCACATAACGGTGAGGCATCACACCACTATAACGGTGAGGCATCACACCACAGCGTGTTGTGGAACATGCACAATTTCTTGGGTAAAAGTACTTGGTGTTGTTAACCAACAAGCTGGTTGATAGATTACTACGCTGTTGCTGTTATGAAGGGACACGTAATGACACGTAATGACACGTAATGACACGTAATGACACGTAATGACACGTAATGACTGCTTCTTTAGCGTCTTTGATTGTTCGCTTCTTTCTCTCCTTTTCTGTCTTTTATTTCATTGTATATCCCTTCCTCTCTTTCCTTCTTTCTGTCTTTTTCTCCTGCTCATTTTCTTTCCTTTTTCGTCTTTTCTAAACATTGTTCGTACTTTTCGTCTTTTCTAAACATTGTTCGTACTTTTCGTCTTTTCTAAACATTGTTCGTACTTTTCGTCTTTTCTAAACATTGTTCGTACTTTTCGTCTTTTCTAAACATTGTTCGTACTTTTCGTCTTTTCTAAACATTGTTCGTACTTTTCGTCTTTTCTAAACATTGTTCGTACTTTTCGTCTTTCTTACTTGCATTCTGTCTTTCTCTTGTTCGTTCTTCTTTGCCCACTATGTCTTTCTCCCTTTCTCTTGTTCGTAGTTAGACGAGTCTACATCTCTGAAGACAATTGTGTCATTTTAATTGATTAAGATAAGTTCAAGTTAATAATAATCGTGGTGTACTTGTTGTTACTTCTTACTCCTCCATTTTCATTGCATATTGATATTACGGTTGCGTTGATATTGTAAGTTAGCATTGTCGTCATGCCTCCATCCATGTTCCAAGCAAAGTACTTCGGTTTTGGAAGAAAACATGTCCGGCAGTGCGACTGTAATAGCATTCGTTCTTATGACAGAAACTGTTAAAGTCAAACAAATGTGCACAACAGTGTCAGTGTCATTTTAGAAGCATAATACTCATGTTTACTGTTGGTGTTCATAATCAGGTTATTGTTCTTTTGTAATTTATTTGTTTGTCACTGAGAAATGTCGTGTTCATTTTTTTCAATACGTTCAAGTTGTTCTGCACGGCCAGTGTTAGTTTTTCCCTAGTGTTAAATAAATTAAATGAGCATAGATTGTATAAGACAATGTTTGCGAAAGTTGGCAAATTTAGATTTGAATCTGTTAACCTGTGACTCGACGGCTCCTATCATTGTGATTTTGTATTTGCTTATATTCCCCGTGTCGCTTGTTTTCCATAAGTGTGTGTTCGTTTCTCTGTATGTCTGTTTATGTATATTACACATTTTACTTGTCATGGTGATCATTTATGTATACAATTGCTTTTAATTGCATTAGCATAGGAGAAGTTTGTTATGCAGGACGGAACATCATACATGAGCATGAGCACAGTCGTTGTGATGTGTAAGCTTTACTTCCGGTTCTTAGCTTTATACTTTAAGAGGCTACTGGTGTTGGCAACGTGTTTGTGAACACAAGGGAGGAGTTGATTGTTTGTTGAAGGCGCGATTGGCAAGACTTTGTGATGGTAAAATGTCAACAGAATGTTGCGAATAAATTGAAATTTCAAGAACGGGTTTTAAATATGTTGAAGAGCTCTTGTATGTGCTTTGTTTCTCATTCCATTGTCTTTTTGTGTATGCATATTTTTTTAGGCAACACGTAATGTGTTTCAATGTTTGTGTTTTGTCGTTGTTGCAGGAAATTACAGGTGATCTATTATATTATTTCATAAGCGTTGAACTGGCAGAGAATGTCATAATTCGGTAGACCGAAGACTTTTTCAAAATACTTTGAATTATAATGACGGTTCAGATCGATGTATGTTTCTCCTTTGATCAACCAACGGCAAAGGTTATACATTTACAACATCTATCTATCTGAGAAGTCCCGATCGACTTCTGCAGCAGCAACTATTCCACAACAAGATTGTAGTGTATTCTGACTACAGACAGATACGAACACACAGACAGAGACAAACACACAGACAGACAAACACAGAGACAAATACAGAGACAAACAATCACACACATACACACACACACACTCTCTCTCTCTCTCTCACACACACACACACACACACACACACACACATACACACACAGTGAATCAGTGGACCCTATTTAGAAAAAGAGGAGTGTGACGATGACGATGACGAT
The DNA here is from genome assembly GCF_037325665.1 of Littorina saxatilis. Lineage (NCBI taxonomy): Eukaryota > Metazoa > Mollusca > Gastropoda > Littorinimorpha > Littorinidae > Littorina > Littorina saxatilis. The sequence goes on from NC_090248.1 coordinate 1,644,519, forward strand.
GATGCTGATGATGATGACGATGACGACGACGACGATGATGGTTCTGCTGCCGCTGCTGATGATGATGAGGAGAAGGAAGAGAACGATGGAATGAATGCGTAAACTGGCAGCACACAAAAGGTACTGGTTTAAGGGAAATAGAATCGATTCCTTTTTGACAACAGAAGTGAACTACTCATGGCTGTAGTTTGTACCAAACCGACCACCAAGGAGCATTATATCAACCCGCAAACTGAAAGCGAAAAGGATGAGCAAACACTATGGCAGCCAGAGCACATGAAAGTCACGGGTATCCACCCCACAAGAGTCACGGGTATCTACCCCACAAGAGGTGTTTATGGCCACTCTAAAAGGAAGCAGAGCACAAACCCTCCAGGGGACAGTCTGACAGGGACTCAACAACAGGCACGAGTTTCAAATTATTGACATTTACATCATTATTTTAACAAGAAAATGTCCACATTATATAACGAACAGATGGTTGACCTGTTTTGCTTTGATATGGAAAAACAGAAATGGTGGTTTGGAATGTGTGTGAATAACGGCTGGCGTATGTTCATATAATTAGTGTTTCTTAATCTGTTCCCCCTCTAACATTTGCTTAACCATTGTGCCCGCTTACCCAAACTTTCTTTCTTTCTTTATTTGGTGTTTAACGTCGTTTTCAACCATTCAAGGTTATATCGCGACGGGGGAAGGGGGGAGATGGGATAGGGGAAAGGGGGGAGATGGGATAGAGCCACTTGTTAATTGTTTCTTGTTCACAAAAGCACTAATCAAAAAAATTGCTCCAGGGGCTTGCAACGTAGTACAATATATGACCTTACTGGGAGAATGCAAGTTTCCAGTACAAAGGACTTAACATTTCTTACATACTGCTTGACTACAATCTTTACAAACATTGACTATATTCTATACAAGAAACACTTAACAAGGGTAAAAGGAGAAACAGAACCTGTTAGTCGCCTCTTGCGACATGCTGGTTAGCATCGGGTAAATTCTTTCTCGTCCCAACCAATATGGGACTCCCCCTAACCCGCGGGGGGTGCTTACCCAAACTAAAATAAGAATTGACTAAAATAACAATTGGCTAACATGTTTTTTTCTCTCAATAACATACACATGATTACCAAGTTGAATGCTTACTTTGCATATTGATAATTCGTTATATCAGACTAAGAATTCACCAAATCACCAACAACTAGACAACAAACTCCAAAGGGATTGACCGCGAGTTTTAAGGCAAAGTTCTCATTCTGTTAACGATTTGGCTCACCATTTCTGATAGATCTGTCCGCCATTCCAGCTCGTGGACACATACCCACAACCAACGACATGGCTCAGGTGTTTGCAGGATGACAATCTTTTATGAATTAATTTTGCAAATTGATACTGGTGTCAGATGAATAACAAATGTAAATGAAAATAAAAATATTGTTGGGGTTGGTAAACAACATCGATTACACGAGGAACGGGTGTCCTGTATGTGTGTTGCTTCCCGCGCCTGTAGTGGGGCTGGGGTGAGGGGGGGGGGGGGTGAGACTGGAGGCGGTGGTGTGATCGACACGGGGGGAAAACAAGAAGCGTGTCCCTGTGATCCAGCCAGCTCTGTGGTCCTGGCGCTTGTGTCAACACTGAAAGGTGATCCTGGTCACGGCACCAAATCACACGCTGGCTGGGCGCGCCCCGTCACACATTCCTCCACAGTCTTTACACCAAGATGGGGGGGTTATGGCTGGAGGGGGAGGGGGATGTATTGCTTCAGGTAGATGTCTATTCTATAGTCTTGACATATTTCTCTGCGGCCTCTACAAGGTGTTGGGCGATATGACTGGAGGGGGTATACGTAGTACTACAGGTACATTGTTTGAGTGTCATCGTCTTGACATATTTCTCTGCGGCCTCTACAAGGTGTTGGGCGATATGACTGGAGGGGGTATACGTAGTACTACAGGTACATTGTTTGAGTGTCACCGTCTTGACATATTTCTCAGCAGCCTCTACTTCAAGCTGTTGGGAAACATATTGCTGGAGGGGGAGGGGGGGGGGTTGATACAGGTTGATGTTTATTCTGTAAGCGCCGTCTTCTGCCTCTTCGTTCAGGTTTTTGACTAGATAAGGAGATTGTGTGTACAGCAATACTTTGATTGTGCTGTATAACTTTGCATCGTTCTCCGCCGCTATTCTAAAGCAGCTGCTGCTGAAATCTAAGAGTAAAGCAAATGTGATCAAGACTATTGAATCTTTCAAGCAGGTGCCGTTCTGTGAAAACAACTTGCCTCACTTTTTCCAGATCTGCACAAGCTTTTGAACTGGATGAGACTATCTCTTCGCTTGGACACATACACACAGTCAACATCCAGACTGCTTCATGTGCAGTATGGGACCCCCCCCCCCTCCCAATTGACACTAGTGTTTGTTAATAATACAATAATAATAACAATAAATAACTTTTCTATAGTGCGAGTCCCATCAATTGGCTCCAGGCGCTTTACAAATTCATTTTAAAACAAACAGTTTAAAAGTCTCCTCTCAGCAGAGAAAGCTGCCAGGACGTAGATTGTTGGTACGTGTCCAAGGGGGGGTATGGTCTAGGCGTCGTGGTCTCACCCCATGTCAGCAGTCTGGCCAGATCAGTATGTGCTAGGCGTCACGGTCTCACCCCATGTCAGCAGTCTGGCCAGATCAGTATGTGCTAGGCGTCACGGTCTCACCCCATGTCAGCAGTCTGGCTAGATCAGTATGGTCTAGGCGTCACGGTCTCACCCCATGTCAACAGTCTGGCCAGATCAGTATGTGCTAGGCGTCACGGTCTCACCCCATGTCAGCAGTCTGGCCAGATCAGTATGTGCTAGGCGTCACGGTCTCACCCCATGTCAACAGTCTAGCTAGATCAGTATGGTCTAGGCGTCGTGGTCTCACCCCATGTCAGCAGTCTGGCCAGATCAGTATGTGCTAGGCGTCACGGTCTCACCCCATGTCAGCAGTCTGGCCAGATCAGTATGGGTGTTCTGCGCGAACTTAGAATCCGGTTTCATTCTAGAATGGACCGGGTCCAGGTTGGAATTCTAACCCTGCGCAAGTACAGGGGTGCCATTCTAGAATGAAACCCTTGTTGCTGGTCCATTCTAGAATCGGCCGTGCGCAAGGTTGGAATTTGGGTCCAAGTTGGAATAGTCATTTCAGTTAGACTATCACACAGCCAAAGCCACAAATGTGGATTTTCTGTTTGTTTTTGTTTTTTGTGTGTTTGGTTGGGGTTTTTTTTCGGGTTTTTTACACTTTACTCAAAGACATCGTGAATTGGGATTGTGATGTTCTGAAAGTGATTACGATTTTGAGAGACACTCAGCACTGATCGCTACGAACGGAAATTTCCGGACTGACAGTGTTTTGCCGATCTCGCTTGTAACTTTTAATCTTATTCATATACATGAAGTTGGTCTTCTGAATTGTGAAGATAAAGTCTTTAGCTTTGTATCGATATATAATATGACTATATAGTGTGAGCGAGGGAAAGGCTTTTTTTTTTTTTAAACTAGCTTTAACGTTCTATCAGGCATGCGCCTCTTAAGAACGGTGCTGCTTTGACCACAAGACTCGCAGCCATAGCAAACCCCTCGTTATGAGCGCCGACCACAACGAAAGCAATTGGCTGCGGTTCGATTACTGCCTTTCACGCCTGGTGGCGTGTAGGGCAGCGAATTATCAGTGTTGTTTTCCTTTGTCGCTGTTTCTGTAACTCACTCGGTTTTACCAGTTAGAGTTGTTGGCCCTAAGCTGAACCCCCAACCTGGAGGACCAGGGTACACATTTTAGTCTGGCCTCTACCTCACGCGGATCTGTTCGGCATGGTTGGACCTACCGGGGACACGAGGTCCCCGCCGACATAGCTCCGGAGGTTGTCAAGGCACACAAGCCCCCACACCACGATCAAGGTAAGTGCACCAGGTGGGGGCTGCGGTGGGCCCCACGAAAATCGGCAAAGGCGAGGCTAGTTTCTGTAGAAAATCGTCTCTGTTTTCTCCAAAATGACATATCATCCCATAACTGGCGTTTGTATTTCGACATAAGGTCTTGTGGCATCTAATCATCGATTTCATTCTTTCATTTGATTCATTTGTGAACGCTGAGCTTCGAGTATTTATGCTTTTCAGGGACATTTTTTGAAAATTCTGACTTTCCACAGTTATTACGGAAAATCAAGCTTGTCAATCAAGATGCTGTGAATTGGAATGTCATTACTAATCATTAGTTGACCTCTGGCTCAAGTGGTGTCATCTTGCTACACGGTTGAATTGCAATTCGTCAATCTCTGCCGTCACTGGGCACTGAGAACGTCAGGAGCCTGTATTTTTTTCAAGGGCAATTAGAGGTTATTTGAAAGTATGACATGGTATAATGTTGTGATTTTGGAGAGAAAAATTAATTGACTGTCATTGCAATGAGGCTTGGTCAGAAATAAAGGGTATTCACTGATTTTAAGCTACAATTCAGTTGCTTGGAAATGACAGACCTCCAATCCATTTGTAAATCAAGTGAACTCTCTTGAATGATTGGTACTTCCTCTACAAATAAATGTGCACCAGGATATAATTCTTGGAACTTTGTTCTTTTGTGTAGTAGTAATGCAGGGTTGTAGGAGTTTGAAACGTGGGCATATCACAGTTTGGAAGGTAGGGATTCTGATAGATTAAATAAAAACTGTCAAACTTTTAGGCATGGAATTCCCCTTTGAGAGTATCTGTTGTGGTAGTACTACTACTATGAATTGCTTTCAATGTTTTCCCATAATATTATAAAACCAGACAAAAGTTGTTGTTGATTTCTGTTTTTGTTAATGTCAACTTTTTTTTAAACCTGTGACAACAGCTCTATAACTCACTCTGTCCTTCTGTTGGTCTGTCTGTCGGTTAGTCGGTCTGACCGTCTTGTCTGTCTGTCTGTCAAAAACATTGTCAAACAACCGGACATTTCCGAGAGGGAGACAGCGCTGACATTGCAAGCGGCCGCAACCGGCTCATCACAAAAACAACTGCCCTGCAAACATTAACGCCCTGGTAGTCCCCCTTGCTATGGTCTGCCTTTGTTTATTGCGTACTCAGGAGTGTCAACTTTCTTGACATGACATGACATCGCAAGATCGCCAAAAGATTTTTTTCAGGGGTAGACAAATCAGCCCCATTTTATCAAAGGGAAGGTGCAGGTGGAGATAATTCAAGGGAAGACAACTCTGTCTTACCTACAAACATTACGGCCCCCGGCGACTGGTGAATCCGGTTTCATTCTAGAATGGCACCCCTGTACTTGCGCAGGGTTAGAATTCCAACCTGGATCCGGTCCATTCTAGAATGAAACCGGATTCTAACTTCGCGCAGAACACGGGCAAGGCGTCACAGTCTTACCCCATGTCAGCAGTCTGGCCAGATCAGTATAGGCTAGGCGTCACGGTCTCACCCCATGTCAGCAGTCTGGCCAGATCAGTATGGGCTAGGCGTCGTGGTCTCATCCCATGTCAGCAGTCTGGCCTGATAAGTATGGGCTAGGCGTCGTGGTCTCACCCCATGTCAGCAGTCTGACCAGATCAGTATGGGCTAGGCGTCACGGTCTTACCCCATGTCAACCGTCTGGCCAGATCAGTATGGGCTAGGCGTCACGGTCTCACCCCATGTCAACAGTCTGGCCAGATCAGTATGGGCTAGGCGTCATGGTCTCACCCCATGTCAACAGTCTGGCCAGATGAGTATGGGCTAGACGTCATGGTCTCACCCCATGTCAACAGTTTGGCCAGATCAGTATGGGCTAGGCGTCACGGTCTTACCCCATGTCAACTGTCTGGCCAGATCAGTATGGGCTAGACGTACCGGTCTTACCCCATGTCAACAGTCTGGCCAGATCAGTATGGGCTAGACGTCATGGTCTCACCCCATGTCAACAGTTTGGCCAGATCAGTATGGGCTAGGCGTCACGGTCTTACCCTATGTCAACCGTCTGGCCAGATCAGTATGGGCTAGACGTCACGGTCTTACCCCATGTCAACAGTCTGGCCAGATCAGTATGGGCTAGACGTCACGGTCTTACCCCATGTCAACAGTCTGGCCAGATCAGTATGGGCTAGGCGTCATGGTCTTACCCCATGTCAACAGTCTGGCCAGATCAGTATGGGCTAGGCGTCATGGCCTTACCCCATTTCAACAGTCTGGCCAGATCAGTATGTGCTAGGCGTCACGGTCTTACCCCATGTCAACAGTCTGGCCAGATCAGTATGGGCTAGGCGTCATGGTCTTACCCCATGTCAACAGTCTGGCCAGATCAGTATGGGCCAGGCGTCATGGCCTTACCCCATGTCAACAGTCTGGCCAGATCAGTATGGGCTAGGTATCATGGTCTTACCCCATGTCAACAGTCTGGCCAGATCAGTATGGGCTAGGCGTCATGGTCTTACCCCATGTCAACAGTCTGGCCAGATCAGTATGGGCTAGGCGTCATGGTCTTACCCCATGTCAACAGTCTGGCCAGATCAGTATGGGCTAGGCGTCATGGCCTTACCCCATGTCAACAGTCTGGCCAGATCAGTATGTGCTAGGCGTCACGGTCTTTCCCCATGTCAACAGTCTGGCCAGATCAGTATGGGCTAGGCGTCATGGCTTTACCCCATGTCAACAGTCTGGCCAGATCAGTATGTGCTAGGCGTCACGGTCTTACCCCATGTCAACAGTCTGGCCAGATCAGTATGGGCTAGGCGTCATGGCTTTACCCCATGTCAACAGTCTGGGCAGATCAGTATGTGCTAGGCGTCACGGTCTCACCCCATGTCAACAGTCTGGCCAGATCAGTATGTGCTAGGCGTCACGGTCTCACCCCATGTCAGCAGTCTGGCCAGATCAGTATGTGCTAGGCGTCATGGTCTCACCCCATGTCAGCAGTCTGGCCAGATCAGTATGTGCTAGGCGTCATGGTCTCACCCCATGTCAACAATCTGGCCAGATCAGTATGGGCTAGGCGTCACGGTCTTACCCCATGTCAACAGTCTGGCCAGATCAGTATGGGCTAGGCGTCACGGTCTCACCCCATGTCAGCAGCCTGGCCAGATCAGAATAGTGATCCGAATCGTTGACACGGGGTATGGTCTAGGCGTCGTGGTCTTACCCCATGTCAGCTTGCAGTCTTGCCAGATCAGAATAGTGAGCTGAGTCATTGACACGGGGTATGTGCTAGGCGTCATGGTCTCACCCCATGTCAGCAGTCTGGCCAGATCAGAATAGTGAGCTGAGTCATTGACACGGGGTATGGTCTAGGCGTCATGGTCTCACCCCATGTCAGCAGTCTGGCCAGATCGGGGATAACGAGCCGAGTTGTTGACACGGGGAGGAGGGTGCGTTTGATTACCTTATGCAGCAATGCAATAGTGTCGTCTACCCTGCTTAACTTTGCTGTGATATTATTGATTTATTACCGTAACAATCTTAATGTATTGATTCGTCAACCTATGCGCTCGAGTGTTTTCTCTCCTTTTTTCTGTGAGAAATGACATTAAGCTTGGTGACAAAGAGATACGAAGCTTTGAAGATTTCAGCAAAGAGTGTAACACAGACTGTTCCCTCTGTAGTTGACTCTCGTTCCGGGTATGCCAGCAAGATTGTATGAGGGTGCGATTGTTGCGAGAACGTGCCACTTTTCTGCAATTGTTGGGTGGTCTGGTATCCCCTTAAACTAAGCGCGGTGCTACAAGTTATTTAGCACGCTAGTCTCAATTGTGTCGATCCTGTTTGTCAAATTTGCCGTGTGGCTTTTGAAATGGAAGACCCCCACGTTAAATCATAGAATTATTGAATACAGCACATTTAGGGTTTCCAAAAGAAGAACAAAAGTGTCCGTGTGGATGAATACATTCTTAACTTGTTAAAAAAAAATTAATTTGATTTTACTTCTGCATGTGAATAACACTCGAAGGTTTTTGCTCTCTGATTTGTGAATTAAACTTGAAAGCTGTGTCGTCTATTTCTCCCCAAGTACGAACTATCCTGGATAAAAGCTCATTTAAAAAAATAACTTCAGAGGAGAAATTGAATCTTTGACATAAAAACGTTCCAAAAAATGAACCTTTCTTGTGTTTTTTTCTCTCCATTTCTGGACCTTGATGTTCACATTCATGGGTGGACTTCATTTTATTATCACCAATCATGGCATCTCGAATTTCATTGAAATTAGACACGAATTCCAAGTCAATGAAACGACACGTCTGACGCAGTCCTTCTCCAGACGTCTGGCCTTCATGTCAGCCGATTGACACGTCTGACGCAGTCCTTCTCCAGACGTCTGGCCTTCATGTCAGCCGATTGACACGTCTGACGCAGTCCTTCTCCAGACGTCTGGCCTTCATGTCAGCCGATTGACAAATACCAGTGCCGAACTTCTCTCTCGTGTTTCAAATAAAACAATATTGGTACGTTGCTTCGGTTTATGTTGAAAAAAGAAAAATGATCCACTTTAGAAAACAACCCCACCTTATTCAACACGACAAATCACAGCGAGAGGGTAATAGCCTTTCACAAAACGTCTCACCAGACGAGAAAGCAAAACACTTATCCGACGAGCGAGCAATAAAACTTCAAAGACAGAGTCATCTCTCGGCAGTTCTGCAAACACGGACATGCTGAATTGCACAGTTGAGGGTTACAATAGGCTTAGCCATTTTCTTCCAAGGGCTCGGGGTCCTGCGCCGCCGGTGTGTTTAGGCCAAAAAAAAAAAAGGTCTGTTTACGGTAACCCGACCGACCCTAGTTTTTTCGCGCGACCCTAGACTTTTTTTTGGCATTTGGGGGAAAAAAAAAAAAATCTTGTTTTTTTTGCAAAATAACGTAAAAAATATGGTTTTTTGGAGGAAAAAAAACAAAAAAAAACAAAAACAATCCCGACCTACCGACCCTATTTTTGGGGCCTATGTTACCGTAAACAGACCTATTTTTTTTTTTGGCCTTATAGCATAAAGCAAATGTTTTACCAACGGCCCCTTTGAAACACCGGTTTTAGCACCCTGTCAACACATAGTTAAAGACCTTGCCTCAGGCTTGTGTTACAGGAACTCGTCTTGGTTTCGCTGCAGAAGACGTATGATGGTCGCCGTAACAAGTTGTTACTTTTGTTGGCTGTTTGATTTATGCTATATTGCGATTTTTAACATCTTGCCAATAATAAAATGAAGAATTCGGATCTCGAACTACGTAGCAGCTGCATGGTTGCCCTCACTCACATGGAAGCAGTGATCCCAACCCCGCCCCCCGGGCAACCACAATGTGTGTGTGTGTGTGTGTGTCACTGTGAACTAACTGAATTGTTATCAGAAAGCCCCCCCCCCCATACCACAAGGACCCTCTGTGGCGTATGATGGATTATTACCGATCTGATGGACAGACTCCAAGCAGCGGACATTTTTCCACGGCCCACGATCGCTCACATAATTTTATGTCTCAATACCGCCATCGTTCGCATGCACAAACCGGTACCGATACTGACTGCATGCTTACGTCACGCACACCGTCCCCGTGTTTCACAGTCAGCGAAGCGTGACGACAGAAGTGTGTGAGACGTGTCCGACACCCAGAAAGCGGTCAGGGCGGAATCAACGCCAGGCTGGTGCACGTCACGCCTCACTGCCTGACATCTCAAGTCAAGGGGGCGGCGTGTGGAGTAATCCGTCACGGTGCAAAGACAACGCCGGATCAGGGCCCGCGTGAAAGGCTGGGTACAAAGCGGCCTCTTAGCTGCGGAATGGGATTAACGTCCCAAAGGGTCCAAGTCGTACACATTTCTGAAAGGGTTGCTACAAAGCGGGCTTTTAGCTGCGGAATGGGATATTAATGTTCGAGAGGGTCCAATTCGTATTTTTTTCTCAAAGTCTGAAATCTTAGCGCTGTGTTAACTTGAAAGGCTAGGTAAGGCTACAAGCTCCTGTGGGTAAGGCGGGTTTTGAGATCTCTGGACAATTTAGCGCTGTGTTTATTATCTGGGCACAAGACGGGCTTTTAGGGACAGCATGTGATAACCGTCTAACAGGGTCCAAGTCGTATTCATATCTCACAGTCTGGAATCTTAGCGCTGTGTTTATTATCTGGGCACAAGACGGGCTTTATAGAAACACGAAAATACCCAGCTTTCTTACCCCGAAAGCGGCGTATGGCTGCCTAAATGGCGGGGTACAAATGCTCATACACGTAAAAACCCACGCGTGCAAAAAACACGAGTGTGAAGGGAAACCAACTTAGCATGGAGACAAAAAGCAAACCAACTTGCGTCGGTGGCGGATAGCCATATAGGTGGCAGGGACGGTAACAAAACTAAAACAATAAACAACCTTCTTCTTCTGCGTTCATAGGCTGAAACTCCCACGCACACCTTTCTCAGTCTTCATGCCAAGTTGGTTTCCCTTCTCAGTCTTCATGCTAAGTTGGTTTCCCTTCTCAGTCTCCATGCTAAGTTGGTTTCCTGTCTCAGTCTCCATGCTAAGTTGGTTTCCTGTCTGTCTCCATGCTAAGTTGGTTTCCCTTCTCAGTCTTCATGCTAAGTTGGTTTCCCTTCTCAGTCTCCATGCTAAGTTGGTTTCCCTTCTCAGTCTTCATGCCAAGTTGGTTTCCTTTCTCAGTCTTCATGCTAAGTTGGTTTCCCTTCTCAGTCTCCATGCTAAGTTGGTTTCCCTTCTCAGTCTCCATGCTAAGTTGGTTTCCCTTCTGTCTCCATGCTAAGTTGGTTTCCTTTCTGTCTCCATGCTAAGTTGGTTTCCCTTCTCAGTCTCCATGCTAAGTTGGTTTCCCTTCTCAGTCTCCATGCTAAGTTGGTTTCCCTTCTCAGTCTCCATGCTAAGTTGGTTTCCCTTCTCAGTCTCCATGCTAAGTTGGTTTCCCTTCTGTCTCCATGCTAAGTTGGTTTCCCTTCTGTCTCCATGCTAAGTTGGTTTCCCTTCTGTCTCCATGCTAAGTTGGTTTCCTTTATGTCTCCATGCTAAGTTGGTTTCCCTTCTGTCTCCATGCTAAGTTGGTTTCCCTTCTGTCTCCATGCTAAGTTGGTTTCCCTTCTGTCTCCATGCTAAGTTGGTTTCCCTTCTCAGTCTTCATGCTAAGTTGGTTTCCTTTCTGTCTCCATGCTAAGTTGGTTTCCTTTCTGTCTCCTTGCTAAGTTGGTTTCCTGTCTCAGTCTCCATGCTAAGTTGGTTTCCCTTCTCAGTCTCCATGCTAAGTTGGTTTCCCTTCTCAATCTCCATGCTAAGTTGGTTTCCCTTCTCAGTCCCCATGCTAAGTTGGTTTCCCTTCTCAGTCTCCATGCTAAGTTGGTTTCCTTTCTGTCTCCATGCTAAGTTGGTTTCCCTTCTCAGTCTTCATGCTAAGTTGGTTCCCTGTCTCAGTCTCCATGCTAAGTTGGTTTCCTTTCTGTCTCCATGCTAAGTTGGTTTCCCTTCTCAGTCTTCATGCTAAGTTGGTTTCCCTTCTCAGTCTCCATGCTAAGTTGGTTTCCCTTCTCAGTCTCCATGCTAAGTTGGTTTCCCTTCTCAGTCTCCATGCTAAGTTGGTTTCCCTTCTCAGTCTCCATGCTAAGTTGGTTTCCTTTCTCAGTCTTCAAGCTAAGTTGGTTTCCCTTCTCAGTCTCCATGCTAAGTTGGTTTCCCTTCTCAGTCTCCATGCTAAGTTGGTTTCCCTTCTCAGTCTCCATGCTAAGTTGGTTTCCCTTCTCAGTCTCCATGCTAAGTTGGTTTCCCTTCTCAGTCTCCATGCTAAGTTGGTTTCCCTTCTCAGTCTCCATGCTAAGTTGGTTTCCCTTCTCAGTCTCCATGCTAAGTTGGTTTCCTTTCTCAGTCTTCATGCCAAGTTGGTTTCCCTTCTCAGTCTTCATGCTAAGTTGGTTTCCCTTCTCAGTCTCCATGCTAAGTTGGTTTCCCTTCTCAGTCTCCATGCTAGGTTGGTTTCTTTTCTCAGTCTCCATGCTAAGTTGGTTTCCTGTCTCAGTCTCCATGCTAAGTTGGTTTCCCTTCTCAGTCTCCATGCTAAGTTGGTTTCCCTTCTCAGTCTCCATGCTAAGTTGGTTTCCCTTCTCAGTCTCCATGCTAAGTTGGTTTCCCTTCTCAGTCTTCATGCCAAGTTGGTTTCCTTTCTCAGTCTTCATGCCAAGTTGGTTTCCTTTCTCAGTCTCCATGCTAAGTTGGTTTCCCTTCTCAGTCTTCATGCCAAGTTGGTTTCCCTGCTCAGTCTCCATGCTAAGTTGGTTTCCCTTCTCAGTCTCCATGCTAAGTTGGTTTCCCTTCTCAGTCTTCATGCTAAGTTGGTTTCCCTTCTCAGTCTCCATGCTAAGTTGGTTTCCCTTCTCAGTCTTCATGCTAAGTTGGTTTCCCTTCTCAGTCTTCATGCTAAGTTGGTTTCCCTTCTCAGTCTCCATGCTAAGTTGGTTTCCCTTCTCAGTCTCCATGCTAAGTTCGTTTCCCTTCTCAGTCTCCATGCTAAGTTGGTTTCCTGTCTCAGTCTTCATGCTAAGTTGGTTTCCCTTCTCAGTCTCCATACTAAGTTGGTTTCCCTTCTCAGTCTTCATGCTAAGTTGGTTTCCCTTCTCAGTCTCCATGCTAAGTTGGTTTCCTGTCTCAGTCTCCATGCTAAGTTGGTTTCCCTTCTCAGTCTTCATGCTAGGTTGGTTTCCCTTCTCAGTCTCCATGCTAAGTTGGTTTCCCTTCTCAGTCTTCATGCTAAGTTGGTTTCCTTTCTGTCTCCATGCTAAGTTGGTTTCCCTTCTCAGTCTCCATGCTAAGTTGGTTTCCCTTCTCAGTCTCCATGCTAAGTTGGTTTCCCTTCTCAGTCTTCATGCTAAGTTGGTTTCCTTTCTGTCTCCATGCTAAGTTGGTTTCCCTTCTCAGTCTCCATGCTAAGTTGGTTTCCCTTCTCAGTCTTCATGCTAAGTTGGTTTCCTTTCTGTCTCCATGCTAAGTTGGTTTCCTTTCTGTCTCCATGCTAAGTTGGTTTCCCTTCTCAGTCTCCATGCTAAGTTGGTTTCCTTTCTCAGTCTTCATGCCAAGTTGGTTTCCTTTCTCAGTCTTCATGCCAAGTTGGTTTCCCTTCTCAGTCTTCATGCTAAGTTGGTTTCCCTTCTCAGTCTCCATGCTAAGTTGGTTTCCCTTCTCAGTCTTCATGCTAGGTTGGTTTCTTTTCTCAGTCTCCATGCTAAGTTGGTTTCCCTTCTCAGTCTTCATGCTAGGTTGGTTTCTTTTCTCAGTCTCCATGCTAAGTTGGTTTCCCTTCTCAGTCTCCATGCTAAGTTGGTTTCCCTTCTCAGTCTCCATGCTAGGTTGGTTTCCCTTCTCAGTCTCCATGCTAAGTTGGTTTCCCTTCTCAGTGTCCATGCTAAGTTGGTTTCCCTTCTCAGTCTCCATGCTAAGTTGGTTTCCTGTCTCAGTCTTCATGCTAAGTTGGTTTCCCTTCTCAGTCTCCATGCTAAGTTGGTTTCCCTTCTCAGTCTCCATGCTAAGTTGGTTTCCCTTCTCAGTCTCCATGCTAAGTTGGTTTCCCTTCTCAGTCTCCATGCTAAGTTGGTTTCCCTTCTCAGTCTCCATGCTAAGTTGGTTTCCCTTCTCAGTCTCCATGCTAAGTTGGTTTCCTGTCTCAGTCTTCATGCTAAGTTGGTTTCCCTTCTCAGTCTCCATGCTAAGTTGGTTTCCCTTCTCAGTCTCCATGCTAAGTTGGTTTCCTGTCTCAGTCTTCATGCTAAGTTGGTTTCCCTTCTCAGTCTCCATGCTAAGTTGGTTTCCCTTCTCAGTCTCCATGCTAAGTTGGTTTCCTTTCTGTCTCCATGCTAAGTTGGTTTCCTTTCTGTCTCCATGCTAAGTTGGTTTCCTTTCTCAGTCTTCATGCTAGGTTGGTTTCCTTTCTGTCTCCATGCTAAGTTGGTTTCCTTTCTCAGTCTTCATGCTAAGTTGGTTTCCTTTCTCAGTCTTCATGCTAGGTTGGTTTCCTTTCTGTCTCCATGCTGAGTTGGTTTCCCTTCTCAGTCTTTATGCTAGGTTGGTTTCCTTTCTGTCTCCATGCTAAGTTGGTTTCCTTTCTGTCTTCATGCTAAGTTGGTTTCCTTTCTGTCTCCATGCTAAGTTGGTTTCCTTTCTGTCTCCATGCTAAGTTGGTTTCCCTTCTGTCTCCATGCTAAGTTGGTTTCCCTTCTGTCTCCATGCTAAGTTGGTTTCCTTTATGTCTCCTTGCTAAGTTGGCTTCCTTTCTCAGTCTTCATGCTAAGTTGGTTTCCCTTCTGTCTCCATGCTAAGTTGGTTTCCTTTCTGTCTCCTTGCTAAGTTGGTTTCCCTTCTCAGTCTCCATGCTAAGTTGGTTTCCCTTCTCAGTCTTCATGCTAAGTTGGTTCCCTGTCTCAGTCTCCATGCTAAGTTGGTTTCCTTTCTGTCTCCATGCTAAGTTGGTTTCCTTTTTGTCTCCATGCTAAGTTGGTTTCCTTTCTGTCTCCTTGCTAAGTTGGTTTCCTTTCTGTCTCCATGCTAAGTTGGTTTCCCTTCTGTCTCCATGCTAAGTTGGTTTCCTTTCTGTCTCCTTGCTAAGTTGATTTCCTTTCTGTCTCCATGCTAAGTTGGTTTCCTTTTTGTCTCCATGCTAAGTTGGTTTCCTTTCTGTCTCCTTGCTAAGTTGGTTTCCTTTCTGTCTCCATGCTAAGTTGGTTTCCTTTCTGTCTCCATGCTAAGTTGGTTTCCCTTCTCAGTCTCCATGCTAAGTTGGTTTCCTTTCTGTCTCCATGCTAAGTTGGTTTCCTTTCTGTCTCCATGCTAAGTTGGTTTCCCTTCTGTCTCCTTGCTAAGTTGGTTTCCCTTCTCAGTCTCCTTGCTAAGTTGGTTTCCTTTCTGTCTCCATGCTAAGTTGGTTTCCTTTCTGTCTCCTTGCTAAGTTGGTTTCCCTTCTGTCTCCATGCTAAGTTGGTTTCCCTTCTGTCTTCATGCTAAGTTGGTTTCCTTTCTGTCTCCATGCTAAGTTGGTTTCCTTTCTGTCTCCATGCTAAGTTGGTTTCCCTTCTCAGTCTTCATGCTAGGTTGGTTTCCCTTCTGTCTCCATGCTAGGTTGGTTTCCCTTCTCAGTCTTCATGCTAGGTTGGTTTCCTTTCTGTCTCCATGCTGAGTTGGTTTCCCTTCTGTCTTCATGCTAAGTTGATTTCCCTTCTCTGTCTCCATGCTAAGTTGGTTTCCCTTCTCAGTCTTCATGCTAAGTTGGTTTCCCTTCTCAGTCTCCATGCTAAGTTGGTTTCCCTTCTCAGTCTTCATGCTAAGTTGGTTTCCCTTCTCAGTCTTCATGCTAAGTTGGTTTCCCTTCTGTCTCCTTGCTAAGTTGGTTTCCCTTCTCAGTCTCCATGCTAAGTTGGTTTCCCTTCTCAGTCTCCATGCTAAGTTGGTTTCCCTTCTCAGTCTCCATGCTAAGTTGGTTTCCCTTCTCAGTCTCCATGCTAAGTTGGTTTCCCTTCTCAGTCTCCATGCTAAGTTGGTTTCCCTTCTCAGTCTCCATGCTAAGTTGGTTTCCCTTCTCAGTCTCCATGCTAAGTTGGTTTCCCTTCTCAGTCTCCATGCTAAGTTGGTTTCCTTTCTGTCTCCATGCTAAGTTGGTTTCCTTTCTGTCTCCATGCTAGGTTGGTTTCCCTTCTGTCTCCATGCTAAGTTGGTTTCCTTTCTGTCTCCTTGCTAAGTTGGTTTCCCTTCTCAGTCTCCATGCTAAGTTGGTTTCCTTTCTGTCTCCTTGCTAAGTTGGTTTCCCTTCTCAGTCTCCATGCTAGGTTGGTTTCCTTTCTGTCTCCTTGCTAAGTTGGTTTCCCTTCTCAGTCTCCATGCTAGGTTGGTTTCCTTTCTGTCTCCTTGCTAAGTTGGTTTCCCTTCTCAGTATCCATGCTAGGTTGGTTTCCTTTCTGTCTCCATGCTAAGTTGGATTCCTTTCTGTCTCCATGCTAAGTTGGTTTCCCTTCTGTCTCCATGCTAAGTTGGTTTCCTTTCTGTCTCCATGCTAAGTTGGTTTCCTTTCTGTCTCCATGCTAAGTTGGTTTCCTTTCTGTCTCCATGCTAAGTTGGTTTCCCTTCTCAGTCTCCATGCTAAGTTGGTTTCCCTTCTGTCTCCATGCTAGGTTGGTTTCCCTTCTCAGTCTTCATGCTAGGTTGGTTTCCTTTCTGTCTCCATGCTGAGTTGGTTTCCCTTCTGTCTTCATGCTAAGTTGATTTCCCTTCTGTCTCCATGCTAAGTTGGTTTCCCTTCTCAGTCTCCATGCTAGGTTGGTTTCCTTTCTGTCTCCTTGCTAAGTTGGTTTCCTTTCTGTCTCCTTGCTAAGTTGGTTTCCCTTCTGTCTCCTTGCTAAGTTGGTTTCCCTTCTCAGTCTTCATGCCAAGTTGGTTTCCCTTCTCAGTCTCCATGCTAAGTTGGTTTCCCTTCTCAGTCTCCATGCTAAGTTGGTTTCCCTTCTCTGTCTCCTTGCTAAGTTGGTTTCCCTTCTCAGTCTCCATGCTAAGTTGGTTTCCCTTCTCAGTCTCCATGCTAAGTTGGTTTCCCTTCTCAGTCTCCATGCTAAGTTGGTTTCCCTTCTCAGTCTCCATGCTAAGTTGGTTTCCCTTCTCAGTCTCCATGCTAAGTTGGTTTCCCTTCTCAGTCTCCATGCTAAGTTGGTTTCTCTTCTCAGTCTTCATGCTAAGTTGGTTTCCCTTCTCAGTCTCCATGCTAAGTTGGTTTCCCTTCTCAGTCTCCATGCTAAGTTGGTTTCCCTTCTCAGTCTCCATGCTAAGTTGGTTTCCCTTCTCAGTCTCCATGCTAAGTTGGTTTCCTGTCTCAGTCTTCATGCTAAGTTAGTTTCCCTTCTCAGTCTCCATGCTAAGTTGGTTTCCCTTCTCAGTCTCCATGCTAAGTTGGTTTCCTGTCTCAGTCTTCATGCTAAGTTGGTTTCCCTTCTCAGTCTCCATGCTAAGTTGGTTTCCCTTCTCAGTCTCCATGCTAAGTTGGTTTCCCTTCTGTCTCCTTGCTAAGTTGGTTTCCTTTCTGTCTCCATGCTAAGTTGGTTTCCCTTCTCAGTCTTCATGCTAAGTTGGTTCCCTGTCTCAGTCTCCATGCTAAGTTGGTTTCCTGTCTCAGTCTTTATGCTAAGTTGGTTTCCTGTCTCAGTCTCCATGCTAAGTTGGTTTCCCTTCTCAGTCTTCATGCTAAGTTGGTTTCCATTCTCAGTCTTCATGCTAAGTTGGTTTCCTTTCTGTCTCCATGCTAAGTTGGTTTCCTTTCTGTCTCCATGCTAAGTTGGTTTCCCTTCTCAGTCTCCATGCTAAGTTGGTTTCCCTTCTCAGTCTCCATGCTAAGTTGGTTTCCTTTCTG
Organism: Littorina saxatilis; assembly: GCF_037325665.1. NCBI lineage: Eukaryota > Metazoa > Mollusca > Gastropoda > Littorinimorpha > Littorinidae > Littorina > Littorina saxatilis. Next base: position 1,661,873 of record NC_090248.1, read on the forward strand.
TCTCCTTGCTAAGTTGGTTTCCCTTCTGTCTCCATGCTAAGTTGGTTTCCTTTCTGTCTCCATGCTAAGTTGGTTTCCCTTCTCAGTCTTCATGCTAAGTTGGTTTCCCTTCTCAGTCTTCATGCTAAGTTGGTTTCCCTTCTCAGTCTCCATGCTAAGTTGGTTTCCTTTCTGTCTCCATGCTAAGTTGGTTTCCTTTCTGTCTCCATGCTAAGTTGGTTTCCCTTCTGTCTCCATGCTAAGTTGGTTTCCTTTCTGTCTTCATGCTAAGTTGGTTTCCTTTCTGTCTCCATGCTAAGTTGGTTTCCTTTCTGTCTCCATGCTAAGTTGGTTTCCTTTCTGTCTCCATGCTAAGTTGGTTTCCTTTCTGTCTCCATGCTAAGTTGGTTTCCTTTCTGTCTCCATGCTAAGTTGGTTTCCCTTCTGTCTCCTTGCTAAGTTGGTTTCCCTTCTCAGTCTCCTTGCTAAGTTGGTTTCCTTTCTGTCTCCATGCTAAGTTGGTTTCCCTTCTGTCTCCTTGCTAAGTTGGTTTCCCTTCTCAGTCTCCATGCTAAGTTGGTTTCCCTTCTCAGTCTTCATGCTAAGTTGGTTTCCCTTCTCAGTCTTCATGCTAAGTTGGTTTGCAATGTTTCAACACCATCAACACCTAAGAAAATAGTAATTTTTTTGTTTGTTTTGAAACCCAAACTCGACCCCGTTGTGACCTTTAATCGCTTTATAGGTCTTATCTTGAGTTCATCAAACTGAGTTTTGAAGTTCTAGCTTAAAACGTGTTTTAGACGATATCACACACACACACACACACACACACACACACACACACACACACAGACACACACACACACACACACACACACACACACATATCTTTACACCACACATGAAGCAACACCCATTCCAAGCTATGAATCATAGCTTCTACATCCCAAAACCGTAACTTGCCGTCTTCTTGTATTATTTCACAGTCAGGGTTGTCTTTCTTTACAAGAATCTTGTCAGCAGTGAAAGCTTTTGTTCTCAACGCCATTTAACACACAACACTGCAGAATTAGGCTGTTGTGAAATTCCTCACAGCAACATGAACAAGAAACAAGAATGCTCAAAGTGAAAACAATATTTATTGCATCCGCTTCAAAGAACAGGTACAAGAGCAAAACGGCAATAAACGAAAGAGAATGCAACCCACAAACAATCTCTCTCTCTCGCCCTCTCACACAAACAATCTCTCTCTCTCGCCCTCTCACACAAACAATCTCTCTCTCTCGCCCTCTCACACAAACACAGGCACGCACACAGACACACACACCCACGCATGCACACACACACACACAAACACACACACACACACACACACACAAACACACACACACACACACACACACACACACACACACACACACACACAAACACACACACACACACACACACATTCTGCACTCACGTGTGCATGTCCCTGCAAACAGACTGTGCAAAAAGGAGCTTTTTTTTCTGCTCACCTATTTTTCCATGGAGAGAGAGAGAAAGACAGAAGGAGGCGAGGGGAGGAGGAGGGGGGGGGGGGGGGGGGGGGAGACAAAAACAAAGACTGTGAGAGAGAGGGGCAGGCAAAGACGTACTGACAGACAGAAACAGAGTCAGGGTGACAAAAGACGTACTGACAGACAGAAACAGAGTCAGGGTGACAAAGACAGTGAGGCAGACAGAACGAGAAAAGACAATTAGGAAACAGCATGTGCGCGAATGTAAACCAAAGTAATGCGATTCTAAGCTGAGACACACACAAAACCTTTGATGAAAATCAACTCTGTGATCCCCCCCCCCCCCCCCCCCCCCAAAAAAAAAACCCCAAAAAAACAACCAGGAAAAGGAAAACAAAAACCAGAAAAGGAAAAATAAGCTCAACCGTACTGTACAACCCATTGGCTGTGCAAAGAAACTGCAGCTTGGGGAAATAAGGGACAGAACTGCTCAGAGGCATGTGAAGAATGGGTCATGACAAAGTTACCTGCTCCTGGCCAAACTTCTCTCTGCTTTATTTTCTGACCGTAACAAAGCTTTTGCTTTCATCATAAGCACAGGTTTTGATGGATGAGCAACACATACACAGAACATCACACAATGTTAAAGATCAACATGGTGGGGGTGACAGATGTAGCTCTGTTTTCTCATGCCTGTAATATATCCCGTGTCGCTGGCAACGCTAAATTTATCTCTGTGGCCTTCTACTGCGGCAAGGCTTTGTCTCCTGGAGACGGGTGTTAACCTTTAACCCCACTGAAATACTGCACACATCACTATGTAATGATAAACAACGTACCTAAAATGTAGGCTAAAGTCAAAAAGTGTGTCATGCAAAGAACACCCTGTTGTCACGATCACTGTCACCTATCTCTACACCTCAAGGTGTGTCCCAAGACAAATGATTAACAACGTACCTAGTCCAAAAGTGTGTTGTGCAAAGAACACCCTGTTGTCACGTATCACTGTCATATATCTGTACACCTCAAGACGTGTCCCAAGACAAGAGGAGAACAGTGGACGTCGAGTCCTGTGTCAAGGTACACTATGAGAAGCGATCACGCACCGTAGCGACCAGGGAGTTCACATTCTGTGCGATACAGTCTCGTTTCCACACCAGCAGGGCTAAACCCGACGCACCAATCGCAAAGAAAGCCAGCCTACGATATCGAAGTCTTCTTCTCCTTGTCGTCACTCCCGTGATCTGGTCAGGGGGGGAGAAATGGCTGCTTGCCAACTCCTGCGTATAGAAGAACAAAATATGATGAGCTGTTGCCTTGTTTATAAAGAAAGACATTACAATGACAAAGGAAAGAAAGTATGATGAGCTGTTGCCTTGTTTATAAAGAAAGACATTACAATGACAAAGGAAAGAAAGTATGATGAGATGTTGCCTTGTTTATAAAGACAGACATTACAATGACAAAGGAAAGAAAGTATGATGAGATGTTGCCTTGTTTATAAAGACAGACATTACAATGACAAAGGAAAGAAAGTATGATGAGCTGTTGCCTTGTTTATAAAGAAAGACATTACAATGACAAAGGAAAGAAAGTATGATGAGCTGTTGCCTTGTTTATAAAGAAAGACATTACAATGACAAAGGAAAGAAAGCATGATGAGCTGTTGCCTTGTTTATAAAGAAAGACATTACCATGACAAAGGAAAGAAAGTATGATGAGCTGTTGCCTTGTTTATAAAGAAAGACATTACCATGACAAAGGAAAGAAAATATGATGAGCTGTTGCCTTGTTTATAAAGAAAGACATTACCATGACAAAGGAAAGAAAGTATGATGAGCTGTTGCCTTGTTTATAAAGAAAGACATTACAATGACAAAGGAAAGAAAGTATGATGAGATGTTGCCTTGTTTATAAAGACAGACATTACAATGACAAAGGAAAGAACGTATCTTAAAAGAAGGAAATTAAGAGAACATGAGACAATAGTATGAGAGTAAGGGGGGAACATGAGACAATAGTATGAGAGTAAGGGGGGAACATGAGACAATAGTATGAGAGTAAGGGGGGAACATGAGACAATAGTATGATAGTAAGGGGGGAACATGAGACAATAGTATGATAGTAAGGGGGGAACATGAGACAATAGTATGATAGTAAGGGGGGAACATGAGACAATAGTATGAGAGTAAGGGGGGAACATGAGACAATAGTATGAGAGTAAGGGGGGAACATGAGACAATAGTATGATAGTAAGGGGGGAACATGAGACAATAGTATGAGAGTAAGGGGGGAACATGAGACAATAGTATGAGAGTAAGGGGGAACATGAGACAATAGTATGAGAGTAAGGGGGGAACATGAGACAATAGTATGAGAGTAAGGGGGGAACATGAGACAATAGTATGGGAGTAAGGGGGGAACATGAGACAATAGTATGAGAGTAAGGGGGGAACATGAGACAATAGTATGGGAGTAAGGGGGGAACATGAGACAATAGTATGAGAGTAAGGGGGGAACATGAGACAATAGTGTGAGAGTAAGGGGGGGAACATGAAACAATAGTATGAGAGTAAGGGGGAACATGAGACAATAGTATGAGAGTAAGGGGGGAACATGAGACAATAGTATGAGAGTAAGGGGGGAACATGAGACAATAGTATGAGAGTAAGGGGGGAACATGAGACAATAGTATGAGAGTAAGGGGGGGAACATGAGACAATAGTATGAGAGTAAGGGGGGAACATGAGACAATAGTATGAGAGTAAGGGGGGAACATGAGACAATAGTATGAGAGTAAGGGGGGAACATGAGACAATAGTATGAGAGTAAGGGGGAACATGAGACAATAGTATGAGAGTAAGGGGGGAACATGAGACAATAGTATGGGAGTAAGGGGGGAACATGAGACAATAGTATGGGAGTAAGGGGGGAACATGAGACAATAGTATGATAGTAAGGGGGGAACATGAGACAATAGTATGAGAGTAAGGGGGGAACATGAGACAATAGTATGAGAGTAAGGGGGGAACATGAGACAATAGTATGATAGTAAGGGGGGAACATGAGACAATAGTATGAGAGTAAGGGGGGAACATGAGACAATAGTATGAGAGTAAGGGGGGAACATGAGACAATAGTATGATAGTAAGGGGGGAACATGAGACAATAGTATGAGAGTAAGGGGGGAACATGAGACAATAGTATGAGAGTAAGGGGGAACATGAGACAATAGTATGAGAGTAAGGGGGGAACATGAGACAATAGTATGAGAGTAAGGGGGGAACATGAGACAATAGTATGAGAGTAAGGGGGGAACATGAGACAATAGTATGAGAGTAAGGGGGGAACATGAGACAATAGTATGAGAGTAAGGGGGGAACATGAGACAATAGTATGAGAGTAAGGGGGGAACATGAGACAATAGTATGAGAGTAAGGGGGGAACATGAGACAATAGTATGAGAGTAAGGGGGGAACATGAGACAATAGTATGAGAGTAAGGGGGGAACATTAATTGCGTGAATAACTTAGAATAATGTGTTTCAGGCAATTAATCAGACACCACATCAGCCTTTTCTCCACTACAACTGCCTTGCTTCTCTCTCTTTGATTTGCTCTTCATTTTAAAATGCACCAAACCACTGCACACACACACACACACACACACACACACACACACACACACACACACACACACATACACACACACACACACACACATACACACACACACACACACACACACACGGTAACACAGTGGACCCCCTTAAGATTCCCCATTCAACACTCCCTCCCTTTTCACACCCTTTTCTCTGATTTTTTGTTCTTAACCTCACTCCTCAGTAAAATGTACCCCCATTCAACACTCCTTCCCTTTTACATTTAGTCAAGTTTTGTCTAAATGTTTTAACATAGAGGGGGAATCGAGACGAGGGTCGTGGTGTATGTCTGTGTGTGTGTGTGTGTGTGTAGAGCGATTCAGAGTAAACCACTGGACCGATCTTTATGAAATTTTTCATGAGAGTTCCTGGGTATAATATCCCCAGACGGTTTTTTCATTATTTCGATAAATGTCTTTGATGACGTCATATCCGACATTTTGTAAAAGTTGAGGCAGCACTGTCACACCCTCAATTTTCAATCAAATTGATTGAAATTTTGGCCAAGCAATCTTCGACGAAGGTCGGACTTTGGTATTGCATTTCAGCCTGGAGGCTTAAAAATTAATGTATGACTTTGGTCATTAAAAATGAAAATTGTAATTAAAATCATTTTTTTTATAAAACGATCCAAAATTACGTTTATCTTATTCTTCATCATTTTCTGATTCCAAAAACATATAAATATGTTATATTCGGATTAAAAACAAGCTCTGAAAATTAAAAATATAAAAATTATGATTGAAATTAAATTTCCAAAATCGATTTAAAAACAATTTCATCTTATTCCTTGTCCGTTCTTGATTCCAAAAACATATAGATATGATATATTTGGATTAAAAACACGCTCAGAAAGTTAAAAAGAATAGAGATATAGAAAAGCATGCTATCCTCCTCAGCGCAACCGCTACCGCGCTTTTTTGGATTGTCAATTTCACTGCCTTTGCAACGGGCGGTGGACAGACGTTGCTACGAGTGTACGGTCTTGCGGAAAAAATGCAGTGTGTTCAGTTTCATTCTGTGAGTTGGACTGAGCTTGACTAAATGTTGTATTTTCGCCTCACGCGACTTGTTGTTACGTCATTTTCTCGCTGGTTGAGGTCTTAAAGGGAAGTTTGACTGTAACCAAGCTCTTCCTGCCAAGACCTGTAACCCCTCCACAAGCACTTCCTGCCAAGACCTGTAACCCCTCCACAAGCTCTTCCTGCCAAGACCTGTAACCCCTCCACAAGCTCTTCCTGCCAAGACCTGTAACCCCTCCACAAGCTCTTCCTGCCAAGACCTGTAACCCCTCCACAAGCTCTTCCTGCCAAGACCAACACTGAACATGGATATACTGTAAGCAGGCCTCACCTTGGAGAGGAGGGAGTGCAGCTGCGTGAGTTGTTGTTGCAGCGTGGTGGCGTTCTTCCTGCCGTCCCCCGTATGAAGCAGCAACTGTTTGGGTCCCACCCCGTTCTGTAGGTAAACAACAGTACCGCCCCTTTAACTCTCTGTCTACACTCTATCTCTATCATTCAGTGTCAAGCAGCAACTGTTTGGGTCCCGCCCCGTTCTGTAGGTAAACAACAGTACCGCCCCTTTAACTCTCCCTCTACACACTATCCCTATCATTCAGTGTCAAGCAGCAACTGTTTGGGTCCCGCCCCGTTCTGTAGGTAAACAACAGTACCGCCCCTTTAACTCTCTGTCTACACACTATCCCTATCATTCAGTGTCAAGCAGCAACTGTTTGGGTCCCGCCCCGTTCTGTAGGTAAACAACAGTACCGCCCCTTTAACTCTCTGTCTACACTCTATCTCTATCATTCAGTGTCAAGCAGTAACTGTTTGGGTCCAGCCCCGTTCTGTAGGTAAACAACAGTACTGCCCCTTTAACTCTCCCTCTACACACTATCATTATCATTCAGTGTCAAGCAGCAACTGTTTGGGTCCCGCCCCATTCTGTAGGTAAACAACAGTACTGCCCCTTTAACTCTCTGTCTACACTCTATCTCTATCATTCAGTGTCAAGCAGCAACTGTTTGGGTCCTGTCCTGTAGGTAAACAACAGTACTGCCCCTTTAACTCTCTGTCTACACTCTATCTCTATCATTCAGTGTCAAGCAGCAACTGTTTGGGTCCTGTCCTGTAGGTAAACAACAGTACTGCCCCTTTAACTCTCTGTCTACACACTATCTCTTCTATTGTTATCATTCAATCTGTTTCAAATAAACTGTTAAAGTTTGTTGTTCTGTGATTTAAAGAGCACAATACTCATGTCATTTAAATGTTGTTGCCTGAACTGTCAAAACTGCAAAATTAAAAATTGACAGTTGTTTTGAAATGGCACTCGCTAGCATGTGATGGGAAGAGCAGTGTCATGACTCATGGGGTAACTATTACAAAACAAGGCCTGAGTTTTGTGAAGTAAAGACGGTAAAAGTGATGGGAAGAGGAGTGTCATGGGGTAATTATTACAAAACAAGGCCTGAGTTTTGTGAAGTAAAGACGGTAAAAGTGATGGGAAGAGGAGTGTCATGTGGTAACTATTACAAAACAAGGCCTGAGTTTTGTGAAGTAAAGATGGTAAAAGTGCATAACAGCCCTGACCTGTGCGGTGGTGAGGAAGTGGGGGTCACGCTTGACGTGATCCTTGATGTAGGTGACACTGCTGGCCAGGTAGCGCAGGTGTTTAGACAGGTTGGCCACAATGGCCATGGCATCAGCACACCTGAGGCAAACAGTCAGCAACGTCATCATCATTCTAACATTAAGACTGAGCACTCTGCCTCGTAAAAAAAGTGTCTCAGAAAGTCACGTGATGCTCAGCGACATAAGTAGAATTTGATGTTTTTCTATCTCTTTTGGTATTTCTTGGAAAAGCGATTCCGTTTTGTAATTTTTATTGAAAAAAAAGTTAAAATCAATAACTAAATGAAAAATAAAATGCAGCTTAAATAAATTACTCGCAATAAACTACATACCGCAAAGCGTTCCATAGTCTGTTCACTTTCGTTAGACGCCACGGAGTTTCTTTAACTTACAAGAGTCAAAGTGAAAGCGATTCAATGGACGAGACTCCAGTGTGGCGGAGAGATGTTTCTTTAACTTACAAGAGTCAAAGTGAAAGCGATTCAATGGACGAGACTCCAGTGTGGCGGAGAGATGTTTCTTTAACTTACAAGAGTCAAAGTGAAAGCGATTCAATGGACGAGACTTCAGTGTGGTGGAGAGATGTTTCTTTAACTGCAGTGGACCCCCCTTTTAAGACTTCCGCCTCAACACCTGCTGCAGACTTGCCCACTACACGATGGCCTCAGGAGCCAGATCTGGGCGGAGGCTACCACGGTGCAAGGGAAGCTCTATGGCAGTCTGGACGACCTACAGCGCACGGCAACATTTGCGCGGAGAACCGGCGTTTCCATCTGAGTGATTGAAAAGAAGAAGAAGAAGAAGACTTCCGCCTCAAGACAATCCACCAGACGGCAAAGCACTTGCCCCTGGTACTGTGACACCACAACTCCATTCAAGATAAAAGAGACCCACAACGGCAAGGCACTTGCCCCTGGTACTGTGACACCACAACTCCATTCAAGATAAAAGAGACCCACAACGGCAAGGCACTTGCCCCTGGTACTGTGACACCACAACTCCATTCAAAGTGAAAAGAGACCAACAACGGCAAGGCACTTGTCCCTGGTACTGTGACACCACAACTCCATTCAAAGTGAAAAGAGACCCACAACAGCAAGGCACTTGCCCCTGGTACTGTGACACCACAACCCCATTCAAAGTGAAAAGAGACCCACAACGGCAAGGCACCTGCCCCTGGTACTGTGACACCACAACTCCATTCAAAGTGAAAAGAGACCAACAACGGCAAGGCACTTGCCCCTGGTACTGTGACACCACAACTCCATTCAAAGTGAAAAGAGACCCACAACGGCAAGGCACTTGCCCCTGGTACTGTGACACCACAACTCCATTCAAAGTGAAAAGAGACCCACAACGGCAAGGCACTTGCCCCTGGTACTGTGACACCACAACTCCATTCAAGATAAAAGAGACCCACAACGGCAAGGCACTTGCCCCTGGTACTGTGACACCACAACTCCATTCAAAGTGAAAAGAGACCCACAACGGCAAGGCACTTGCCCCTGGTACTGTGACACCACAACTCCATTCAAGATAAGAGACCCACAACAGCAGCGTTGACTGACAGCACTGACACATAATAATAATAATAATAATAATAATAATGGAAACTTATAGAGCGCTTACCTAGAAGCTCTAAGCGCTTTACAATGACATTGCTATACAATGATCCAGCTGGATCTCCAAACTAACCCCATGACGCCTACTTGACACCACCTCCGGCTCGGGTGCCTCGTTGACCAGGAGTTAGAGCGCGACAACCATCCCTCCCTAGAGGTGGCCCTTTTTTCTGTCTCTTTGTTTAACCATCTAAAGTCGGGGTCAACCCCGGGAACATGCCCCTAATGGTTTTACCGTGAGGACGTTAAACATTACTTGTCATCATCTTGTAAGACTTCCTCCCTTTTAAGGCCTTGTTTCCTCAGACTTTCTGTTCACAACCTCTGTCAAGTTAACCCCATTTTCAGACCCTCGCCCTTTTAAGGCCTCATTTTCTCAGATTTTGTTAGGTCTTCAAAGGGGGGTTCCACTGTAAATCCTTTCGGATTATCTGTCTTTTTCACAAAGCATGTTTGCTTGGCTGAATGCAGCATGCCAATTCAGGAATTCTAACAGGTTCTCCAGTCGAACCGCCATTTTGAAAGGAGAATTTACACTAAGGTAATTAATTTCACCGTTTACAGCAGTCTCGCGCTTGGCGCTAGATTGAACGTTATCGTACTTTCCTACAGGCTTGGCGCTAGATTGAACCTTATCGTACTTTCCTACAGGCTTGGCGCTAGATTGAACCTTATCGTACTTTCCTACAGGCTTGGCGCTAGATTGAACGTTGTCATACTTTTCTACAGGCTTGGCGCTAGATTGAACGTTGTCATACTTTTCTACAGGCTTGGCGCTAGATTGAACGTTGTCATACTTTTCTACAGGCTTGGCGCTAGATTGAACGTTGTCGTACTTTTCTACAGGCTAGGCGCTAGATTGAACCTTATCGTACTTTTCTACAGGCTTGGCGCTAGATTGAACGTGGTCGTACTTTTCTACAGGCTTGGCGCTAGATTGAACGTTGTCGTACTTTTCTACAGGCTTGGCGCTAGATTGAACGTGGTCGTACTTTTCTACAGGCTTGGCGCTAGATTGAACGTTATCGTACTTTCCTACAGGGAATGCACCCGGGTGTATTCCCTGCATAAAGATAAAATGCCCACAGGAAGTCCACCCCTTCAGCCTTGAATCCATCACAGACTGTCCACAGACATTTACTTCCACAGAAATATTCAAGTCAACTGCTACACATTCTCACCAAAAATGCATAATTTCCGTCATTCTCAAAAGCCAGAATACATTCCATGGGTTTTAAAACAACAACAAGCAACAAAGAAAGCAAAAGACTGACTGGACTTGGCTCTTGATACGGATGGGGACGAGACTGCTGCTCTCCCAGTTCCTCTTGTGTACCGCCGCCATCCCCTCCAGCAGCTTCTTGCGCACACCCACCTGTGTGATCCCCATCTGCACACACCACACCTCACTGTCACTCCATACTATCTCTCTGTCTGTCTGTCTGTCTCTATATCTCTCTATATTTCTCTCTCTCTCACACCCACCTGTGTGATCCCCATCTGCACACATCACACCTCGCTGTCATTCCATACTCTCCCTGTCTGTCTGTCTCCTGGGGCGGGGACGTAGCTCAGTTGGTAGCGCGCTGGCTTTGTAGCCAGTTGGTCGCTATCAGCGTGGGTTTGATCCCCACGTTCGGCAAGAGATTTATTTCTCAGAATCAACTTTGTGCAGACTCTCTCCAGTGTCCGAACACCCCCGTGTGCACACATGTGAACCCACGTTCACAGCGAAAGTCTCAGGGTTTTGAAAGCACGAAGACACGCATGCATCATCTCTCGTCTCTGATTATCATGATCGTATTTCGATACTTTGACGAGACAAACCCAATGCTGGCGTGTCGAAGAAGACAGCCACAGCGGGCTTGTTCGAGTCAAAGTATCACACCATATCTTTAGCGTATCACCAATACCTGTCCCAATATAGGCTAACTGGCGTAAGAGGACATTAAACCCCTAATAAGTCAGTCAGTCTGTCTCTCTCTCTCTCAGAAAAATGTATTTATGTAATTTTTTATTGATCCTGTTTACAACATGTTTTCTTCTTCTCATCTATGTACCTTTTGATTTAATTGCATATGGCTTGTTTGTTTGTTTGTTTGTTTGTTTGTGTGTGTGTGCATGTGTGTGTGTTTTTATTTTCTCTCTCCATTACTTCTTCTCTCCTATTGCGGTCTTTATACATTTCTCTCCATTATTGTGTATTCCATCTTCTGGTTGCATTAAGCTTTTTCTTCTATTTTTTTTATTATATATATTTGTATGCTTTTTTGAATATTGTATGTTTCCTATTTGTTTAAGGACAGGTCGTTAGACAAGGCAATGTGCCTTAAACCTTTATCCTTGTATATCTTTTATCTCTCTCTCTCTCTCTCACAAACACCCCCCCCCCCCCCACACACACACACCCACACCTGTTATCTATTTTGTTACACAAGTTACATCATACAGCATCGTCATTCCATACTCACCCTCACACACAGACACAATCAATCAGCATCTGACATGCAGCTACCTGAGAGATCGGCTTCTGTATACACAACTACCTTCACTGTCATTCCATGTCACCACACACACAGATACCGGCACACATCCACACACACACACACAGATACCGGCACACATCCACACTGCACACACACACAGATACCGGCACACATCCACACACACACAGATACTTCACACACATCCACACACACACACAGATACTAACACATCCACACACACACAGAGAAACTGACACACATCCACACACACACACAGATACCGGCACACATCCACACACACACACACCAGCAGTTTCCGCACAGCAGAAAGAAACATCAGCACTGTTGGAATATCCCACATGCTTGTTAGGGATGCCCAAATCTGAACATTCCAACCTCGCCAGCCGGGCAAGTAACTTGAAGAAAGTCACTAGCCCGCCAGAAGTGTTGCTGGACCGGTACATAACACAGTTAATCTGCAGTGTTTATGGTTTTGAAATTCAATGTTGCAACCACAAGTTTTGCATTGGACCAGAATTGGTTTCTTGCCAGACGGTTTTTTACTAGCCTGGCGGATTTTGTACTCGCCCCTGGGGATCACACGGACAATCTGGCCACCCTGCTTGTACTTGACAAACTCACGTTGATGAGATCATCTTCATTGAGCGTCAGCAGCAGGGCAAAGTCCACTTGCTGAGCCTGGAAGACACTGTGGAACTGACCAAGGTCAAGGCCAAACAGGAACACCTCAAGGTCACCATACTTAAGGTCAGCCATCCTGAACAAAAGAGTTTACATCTGGTCACTGCGATTGTCTGTAACGTGTGAAGTGATTAGATAAGGAAGTCGGTAATGTTAATCATAAAATATCAGTACTCTCAGATCCCCCGAAAGCGGCGTATGGCTGCTTGAATGGCGGGGTAAAAACGGTCATATTTATGGGTAAAAATCCACTTGTGCAAATACATGAGTGAACGTGGGAGTTTCAGACCATGGACGAAGAAGAAGAAGAAGCACTCTCAGATTATGTTAAATGGGTTGAGAATTGGCATCACAATAACATTGTGGTAAGCTCCTTACAAGTTGTTGTTTTTTAATGTTTTTGTTTGTTTGCTTTTTTGCATGTCTTTGGCTAAGATAAGTCTGATCTTGACTTTTTTATGACACCCCAAAAATGTGCTCTTTGCACATGTTTCTTGTAATGGCACCAACAGGCCGTGAGATTTAAATAAATGCTTGAAACCTTACAAACTGTGTTCCCCTGACTTCACCAGGAAGACGCCTTACCCTTGTTCGGACAATGTTTTAACTGCAGCACCGGCATCCCCCGCCCCCCTCTCACTGCTGGCATCATGTCGCCCTTCAAACAGCCACAACACCTGTTGGGCAGGTAAAAACACAGGTAAGTTCATCAAATAAACAAAACAAATGGTAGCACGAATCAATGCAGATAATATGGAACCCCCCTTTTAAAAGCTAAACAAAAGTCAGGGAAAATGAAGTACTGAAAGGGAGGAAGTCTCACGCTGAAGGTCAATTTACAGACTGAATAACAAAAAGTGTAAACAGAATATGTGTACAAAAAGGTGTGAATGGCAAACAACGCCCATTACCCCAACACATCCCTTCTTGACCCTCTCTTGCAAACTAAAACCTCTTGAGATCAAAAGCAAAGCATATTTTGAGAAGATGTCATAATGGGAGAAATGCATGGTGTGATATTCAACTCTGTCAGTGTCACTTCTGCATGTCTCCAAGGAACTGACACAGAATGTCAAGAACAAAGATCATCTCGGTGTCTTTGTCATATCAGCAAATGACCGACCGGTAAGGTCACCGCAAGGCTGTGCGTGAATTGGTATCGTACAGGGTGACCCCGAACAAACTGCCACAGGAGAGCTACTCTGTGTTCAGTGTTTGCTCGCAGCATGCTAACCTCGTCTTTGTCTCAGTGTTCAGTGTGTTAGCACGCAGCATGCTTACCTCGTCTTTGTCTCAGTGTTCAGTGTGTTAGCACGCAGCATGCTTACCTCGTCTTTGTCTCAGTGTTCAGTGTGTTAGCACGCAGCATGCTTACCTCCTCTTTTCCCCGTGCCAGGTCAATGGCGGTGAGGTTGTCGCTGTGCCGCTTGTTCCTGTCGGCCCCACTGTCCAGCAGCAGCTTGACCACACCCAGCTGTAGGCGCTGAGTTGCCCACGACACGGCCTGCCAGTTTATGAACAGTGACAAAGTCTTGCATTACATTAACACATACACACACAAAAACACAAACGAACATACACGCACACACACACACATAAACACACACACATGTATCCACACACTCACAGGTAAATCAAAGAAGAAATATCTCTCAACCCTTGTCTGCAGAAAAGCTCAATGTTAAGTATTTGTTCACAAACCACCCTCAGGTTGGCCATACATCCAAACACTATTCAGCACTATGTCTCACCGATTACCCAGGCCAGCAAAACATTGTACCTTGTATAAGCCAGTTAACTCCCTCCGACAAATTAGACTCCAAAGGGCCGAGTCAATAGGGTGGGCGAGGAGGACTGATTGATCGGCACTGGGGCGGGGATATAGCTCAGTTGGTAGCGCGCTGGATTTGTATTCAGTTGGCCGCTGTCAGCGTGAGTTCGATCCCAGGTTCGGCGGAAATTTATTTCAGAGTCAACTTTGTGTGCAGACTCTCTTCGGTGTCCGAACCCTCCCCCCGTGTACACTACATTGGGTGTGCACGTTAAAGATCCCACGATTGACAAAAGGGTCTTTCCTGGCAAAATTGCTTAGGCACAGTTGATAATTGTCTACCCATACCCGTGTGACTTGGAATAATAGGTCGTGAAAGGTAAATATGCGCCGAAATGGCTGCAATCTACTGGCCGTATAAAATTTCATCTCACACGGCATCACTGCAGAGCGCCTAGAACTGTACCCACGGAATATGCGCGATATAAGCCTCATTGATTGATTGATTGATTGGATTTCATGCCACAATGGTTCCACTCCAATCCAGGGAACGGGTCAGTGCTATGCAGTGCAGACTTAGAGGTATCCATGTCCCACCCCCTCCCTTTACACCCAAACGGCTTGCTGCTGCTAGCTTTCTACACAAAGGAAACGAATTCAATTTCTATGGAATGGATTTACTATGTAATGAAAAGAAAAGCAAAGTACTGACGGTCCAACCTCTGGAATCCTGTCGATCAATCTCAGCCCCACTGTCCAGCAACAACTGGACAATCTCCAGCCGACCTTCCTTGGCTGCATACATTAGCGGGGTCACATGCTGTCTGTCACAAAAACGAGGACAACTACAGTGACGGAAACAGGATCATCATATAGTTTCCAACATTTTCTGTTCATAATGTCTGTAACTTGGCTTCAAATTTCTTTTCCTTCTTCTGTTTACAAGGTGTTTTTTTCAACTTTCAGGGTCCCCTTATGGAGCGAGTTATTGCATGCCACATGGCTTTTTTGCTTGCCGCATAAAGTCTTTGCAGGTGGGAGTGCTAGTTATCTGTGTGTTTCCAGGTCTCTGGACTTTTCTGGAAACGCCGAGTCTTCTCTGAACACTGACTGAAACATTCAGCTGGAATTCTCTTTATAAGTTCCAACAGCTGCCTAAACCAGTTTGTTGTTTTGAATCAAATGGTCATTTCAGCTTAATAAATATCTAATTTGTACTTGTCTCCCTTTCCATCCCACTAAACCACAAGAACGACAATCTACTTCCTGTCGTGTGCACAGAATGAAGAAGAGGGGCGGATGACTAACCTGTCATGGGCATTGACGTCGGCTCCTTTCTCAATCAGCAGCTTGACGCACTCCACCAGCACCTCTCCCTCCTGGTTGGTGCAGCCACACGTTGCCATGAGAACGGTGTAAAGGTCTGCACCAAGCATGGCATGCATCATCAATCTAAACTGCACCATTTTTGGCATGTTTTATAAGATAAGATAAGATAAGACAACTTTAATGTCCATTTTCATTTTACATAAACATTGACAATTATCTTTTGACACTACATCACATTTCTTATAACACGAACTCAGCACGCATGCATGCATTCAAATTTCTCAACAAGTCATTTTCCTGCAGCGTTATTCCCTGGCCTCAGTTATTGGTCGCTGGTGCATGAATGATCTGACCCCTGGCCGGTTGACATTAGGAGGTCTTTTCACCAGCAGTTTTTATACTAAGCGGACGAAGCCGAGACTTTTGCATAGACCAGATGTTCTATGTTCTTTTCATTCAAAGTCAAACTGACACATTGACCACTGGGTCGAGAAAGACACGGCTCCTGCTTGACACAGTCATGATGAGCAAGAGTCTGGTCTTTGTTTAACACTCTTCATATTCATCCCATATACAGACACAATCGTCATACTGATTAGTCTGCCGCGTACAGGATTTGACGTCAAAATAACAGGTGAGAAAAAGAGAAAGACCTGTAGATAATTGAGGTGAAAACTGGATAAAACTATTATGCCCTAGTGGGTTTTATCAGGCTACTACATTTCCTTATTTACCCAAAGGCTAGCTGATCTAGAACAGCTCTAGTCAGACCTGGAAACCCTTGTTTTGCACTTGGACTTGGAGTATTCTCAAAGAAACTTAGCGACAATTTTCAGAATTTTGTTTTAGTGTACAGTAGACTTCCACTACATCGCGGTCTTTGGGGTCCAAAGCTTTGAGATCGCAGCAACAAAAAAAACGGTCAAATGTCTTGGTTTTTACATGTGAACAAGAATGTGAACGGGATGAAGACTGTCCGAGAGAGGCCGGGGTAAAGTTGTCTTCGTTTTTACATGTGAACAAGAATGTGAACGGGATGAAGACTGTCCGAGAGAGGCCAGGGTAAAGTTGTCTTGGTTTTTACATGTGAACAAGAATGTGAACGGGATGAAGACTGTCCGAGAGAGGCCGGGGTAAAGTGCCAGTTGATACAGGTTCTGTCTGTCTTCTGTTCTAGTTGGAGTTGATATGCACCAGTTGTTTTTCCCCCCTCCCTCCCTCCCTCTCTCCCTCTCCCTTTCTCTCTCAGTCTTGTCACCTCGTACACTGTACTATTCTTGTTCTAAATAAGCAGTTAATGAGTTATTGGTTCCTAGGTGTCGGTTAGTAGCTGAAGAAACACCTGGCCAGAGCAATTAAATGGACACAAGTCGTAAATCGGCATGCTTGACTGCACAGCAGACAATAAAGGATGGTCAACCACTAACCATGCTGCCTGAGGGGTGTCATATCTATATATATATACGACTTGTGTCTGTCTGTGTGTTTGTGTATCTGTGTGTTTGTGTATTTGTGTATTCGCCATGCACGCCCAAAGTTCTCGATGGATCTGCTTCAAATTTGGTGGGCTTATTCACAGAGACCCCGGACACAACCTTATCGATGAGATATTTCAACACGCCGATTTTGGTTCCACCTCAGCTACCCGCCCCCATACCGACACACCAAAGCCGCTACACCACATCACAACGCCAAAGTTCTCGGTGGATCTTTTTCAAATTTGGACACCGTATTCAGCTACACCCCGGACACAATATCATCGATGAGATATTTTAACACGTGCTCTCAGCGCGCAGCGCTGAACCGATTTTGGTTTTTCTGTTCATTTCACCATTCCCAGTAACTCTTCCTTATCTTCTCCAGTGTTTTGCGTTTATCTCCCTTCCTTCGTGTGGCTTCAATCCATATTCCCGTTTCAGTCTACGTTACTATTTTTAGAATGTCACTGCGCTGTCCAGAACGCTTCCCTTGCACCCGTAAGTTGTTCTTACTGTCAAAGTGAAAAGGTCGAATCAATTTATAGCCACGCGAAAAATACACTGTCACCTATCTCTATATATTTATAGATATAGATATACATATATAGATACGGCTTCTCTGTGTGTGTGTGTGTTTGTGTGTGTGTGTAAGCAACACCTGTGGATTATAGAGTTCTGTTTGTGATGGGGTCTAGCGGCTTTTGTCTGTCTGTATGTTCTGGCATTTGAGAAGCCAGGGCTAAGAAATAAGCTCTAAAATTTTCAATCCCGTTTGACAGGACTTCGCCTTCAAAGGTGATTGTGGTGAACCGCCACGCTGTCTGTCTCTGTCTCGCGATTCACCCCGGCGAAGCCGGGTATTCCTCTAGTATATATATATGTGCGAAGGGGTGTGAAGTTTGATGTGTGATGGGGTGTGAAGTTTGATGTGCGATGGGGTGTGAAGTTTGATGTGTGATGGGGTGTGAAGTTTGATGTGCGATGGGGTGTGAAGTTTGATGTGCGATGGGGTGTGAAGTTTGATGTGCGATGGGGTGTGAAGTTTGATGTGCGATGGGGTGTGAAGTTTGATGTGCGATGGGGTGTGAAGTTTGATGTGCGATGGGGTGTGAAGTTTGATGTGCGATGGTGTGTGAAGTTTGATGTGCGATGGGGTGTGAAGTTTGATGTGCGATGGGGTGTGAAGTTTGAGGCGTGCTGTACAAGTCCACAAGAGAAAACGTGCTTCTTCACAAAGCAAAACCAGAACGGCTGACACATAAAACATTTTTTAGCTTTTTTTAGAGGTTGTTCTTGGTTTTTGGGGGGGTGAAAGAGGTTGTCGTGATATAGCCGAATTCGCGATTTAGTGGACCACGATTTAGTGGAAGTCCCCTGTACTTCACAAAGCATTCGTATCCAAAATACTGGGTCGACTTCCAGATGCGCTTGTGAAAAAACGTAGTCTAGGAATATGTTTGATCATATTTTTTTTCCAATGACCATACTAAGTGTATTTTAGACAATAAAGCGTACAAAATACGGCAACATCGTATTGGTTCCCAGGTCTGTCTAGTGTTAAGCTGAGCCCAAACTTAAATTAGAAAAGTACAATAGTCTAAACTTGCGCAAAGAGAAAATTAAATAAAATGTTATCCTACTGCTTTCTTGTCCATTGTATCATAAGACGTATATTTCTGCCTCCTGCACGGTGTCGCTTCGGTTTCAGTCAAAGCCATATATATTGCTATCCATTCATTTCTGAGAATGAGATCAGTGGGCTAGTGACAGAATGAAGGGAGGAAACCACAGTTTAGGCACCTTTGTCGTGGAAGTTGGGGTTAGCTCCCCTGCCCAGCAGCAGCTTGAAGATGTCTCCCTTGGCAGAGTTGCCAGCGTACATGAGGGCTGACCAGCCGCTGGAGAACTGAGTGTTCACGTCCACTCCTGCAACATCAACACAATCACCAGTCATTCACCGTCTCTAAAGGCACAGAATACCAACAGTACGCACAACAGCGGAAATGTAGGGCAGAAAGAGAAGAGAAAATGTAAGTTTTACGCAAAGCCATTAGGGGCATGTTACACGGGAAAACCCAGCTTTGTATGAAAATAAAAAATAAAAATGCAGGGGGGGGGGGAGGGGGGATGTAGACAGCTGGCTGCTAGAGGAGACCTGAAATGGGCTAGGGACCGGGTTGGGTCGTCTTGGGTCAGTGCTGAAATGGTTACTTTATTGGCTGTTGGCCGAACGGACATCCGGGCTTCATATTTTTGCATGCATGTATTCGTGTTTCCAAGGCCTGAGGCTTTCGCTGTGACCCTGGGATCTTTATCGTGCGCATGCGTGCACACGGGGGTGTTTGGACACCGAGGAGAGTCTGCACAAAGTTGACTCTGGGACACACATCCCATGTAGTGCATCCCGGGACCCGCTCTTTATAGGTTTAGTGCGTCCCGGGGCCCACTCTTTATCGGTTTAGTGCGTCCCGGGGCCCCCTCTTTATCGGTTTAGTGCGTCCCGGGGCCCGCTCTTATCGGTTTAGTGCGTCCCGGGGCCCCCTCTTATCGGTTTAGTGCGTCCCGGGACCCGCTCTTATCGGTTTAGTGCGTCCCGGGGCCCGCTCTTATCGGTTTAGTGCGTCCCGGGGCCCCCTCAATCAATTTCTAGTATGCGATTTTGGCTTCTACGGTGCGTATAGGATGCAGGGACGAGCACTTTGGGGAGCCCTAAGGGAGTATTAAAATGGGGGTAATTTTACAGAGGTAAAGAACAGAAAGCCTGAGAAAACAAGGTCTGAAAAAGGAGCTAGTCTTAAAAGGGGGGTTCCACTGTACCGTGATTCAAGGCATCCTCCACCGCCTGTAGGTTGCCCTGTTTGACGGCCATTCGGAAGTCTTCGTGCTCAGCGCCAGACGACCATCCTCGATTTGCTGCACCAAAACTGACTCTGCTCTGGTTCGCTGAATGATTTGGCGCTGGGAAACCAGCTCCCTGAAAAACACAAACAACAAAATGATATTATTGATAAACAACATAAAATACAAAATAGTCAGTGGAATTCAGCCATCATGCTTACGCACTTTTCTTGCGTACTTGACGCATTCTTGACATGACACATACTTTGTAAAGACTACCATACATGTCGACAGATGTAAACTCTGGAGAACTGACAGGGATGGCCAAATCTCATCATTTTAACTTGCATGCTGGGCAAGTAACTTCAAGAAAGTCACTTGCCTGCCAGAAATCTTGCTGGCCCAGTACATACCACAGTTGCTGCATCTGAGGAGTTTATAACGCTTTCAAACTGGATAGTAAAACCATTCAATCAAAATTTTCACTGGCCAGCTGGGTGAGTTGCCAGGCAGTTTCTACTAGCCCGGCAGAATGTGTACTCAGTAACTACCCCTGGCGACCGGGCAGACGATTTGGCCATCCTTGACCGATCTCTGAGTTTAAAACTGATCTCCATACCATATTATATCTTTATCTTAAAAAAAAGACCACAGCTAGTTCTTTTCATTTCACTTTAATTTGTAATGCCTGAAGTATTGATGATCTCATGTGATTAGTGCTTCCGCTCCTTCGTAAATCCTTGCACAAACACAAAAATAAAGCCATGAACGATGAAAGTTGCAAATATAAGTCATGATTGCAAACAATTATGTAACAAAACACGATCTAAAGACGAATTTTCTTAATTTCATTTAGGTTTTCGGTTGTTTTTTTTAGGTTTTCGGGGGGTTTTCGGAGACAAGTAGTACCGAAATTTATCTCCCTGAAAGTGAAATTTTCTTCTGCTTTTGTAGGGAGTGGGATGTCACCAGCTGGAGTAACACAACTACCAGTACAGTTGTATATACTCATGCAAGCGTGTCGCAGTCTCTGTCGCCGAACTGAACATATAATTACCACTATATCAGTATATGATATGAAAAAGAGCCAGAGGCAGAGGCACTTGGCACCTTTCAAAGTCAAACAGAAAGTTAACGGTTTAACTTCAAGCATTATATTGTTCCCAGTTCTAAAAGTCTGAATACAAATCTGAAGAATCATCAATGAATATTACTCCATTTTCAGAACTGTACGCAGAGTAATCCTCATCTCCGAACATGAAACCGTCCTCGTCGTCGCTATCTTCAAATCCGGCTGGTTTGCCGGAGGCCGCCATGTTTCGGTTTGGGACAGTATCGCGGTAAAGTTTTGAAGAAGTAGAACAAGGAACAAAGTCTCAACAAAAACATTGAAAAAAGTAACTGTGAATTATTTATACTGTGTGCGTCGATTTTGAGTCTTCGACACTCCAATAATTGTTACAATCAATATTGTTCTCTCTTCTTTCATTTTTTCCGTCACTGCAGAACTCCCAACATGTCGAAGTACATTGAGAAAATTTCGCGACTGTTTAGAATAATCAAAGAAAATGGAGGTGTTTTGGGGTCTGTTAGAACCGTATTCAGGTGAGCATCAACTGCAAAACAGATACGTTAAGACGGTTGCAGTAGACTGTCCATTCTTATGGTAATATTTGTTCTTGGGACGTATAAACGTCTTGTTGTTACCAAGGTCATTTTACACAGTTGCAGACGAATATTTTGTTTCAACTTTCAGTTTGTGTTTACCTATCACAAAAGATGTTCGTCTTTGACTGGGTTGGTCACGATATAAGGACAATTTTAAAAAGGTTTCGAATAACTCTAATTTAAACTGAGCTACTGTACTTGTACGTCATCATTTGGATGGGAACGTGACAGGGTACCAAAACTTAAAATATCAGTCGATCCAGAGAGCTACTAAGCTGCTGCCTGAACTTTATCTTACGGTGAACGCTTAAGATCATTACAACTCCCATCACTTAAGCACAATCGAAAGAGAGGTGATTTGATTCAGGCGTACAAGATATTGAATGGAGTGGATGATTCTGACACTTTCAAGTTTCATGACAGATCTTACTTTTTTTTGACAATGTGTATGAAAACAAAGAAACAGTGGTGACAAATTATACATCCAGTTTACAAAAAATAACATAAGGAAATGTTCATTAATTTTGGTAACAGAGTGGCACCTATTTAGAATTCACAGTGTGTAACACTACGGTACTAAAATGGCTAATAGTAATACTAACCAGTTCAAGAACCGACTTGACAGTGAACAGATAATGAAAGAAAGTTTGTATGAATTACGATGGGTGACTATTGGTCACTAAATTTCAAAATTAGTGTAACCGTGTGCCAATCTACTTTCCTCTTTCGTACTGAACTCAAACACTAAAGCAGACGACACAAGTTATATTACCCAGGTTCTTTTATTCCATACGATGAAATGGGGAAAATGTGGGATAACGGGGGTTTATCTTCAAATACAACTTTCACTATATAGGACTAAACAACTTAAAAAAACCAATAATCTCACTCTTCATTCTAAAACTACATTCTTCCCCTAAAGATACCCTTTAAAACACACCAAATCCTTTCCCCAAACTATACTCTACTCTAAATCCTCACTCTCAACTTTAATCCAAAAAAAACCACAATGAGACTCTAATTTAAAACAAACGAAATCTAAAAAAACAATCTAAAAAACAATTCTTTAAAAAAAACCAAATCTACAAAAACTCAACAAAATCTGACCAAAATCTCTCCACTAAATCTAACTACTCTTCACTAACAAAACCTAGTCTATAAATACAAATCTACGACCCACTAAAAAAAGAAAAAGACCTAACTAAACGAAACAGACCTAACTAAACCCAGACCTAACTAAACCCAGACCTAACTAAAAAGAACCCCTCTAGAAAGAAAGACCTAACTAAACCCCGTCGCACACTCGGCCATCCTGCAAACACAGAATGCACGCCGTAAGCATACGTAAACAAATCAACAATTTCAACTACCACAAGCTAACTCATTAAACAACAAAACACATCATTCCTACCAAATAACATGCCTACAATACATATACCGTTCTCTCAAACAACGGTCTTCTAAAGCATTCACACACAAAAATCTTCCCCACCATTCCAATCTACTTAAACATTCAAATAAATCCTCCCCCCAAGCAGCATACTATTCTTTTCACCGCCTACCCATTTACAGAAAGAAAATTGTTTTAACAGCTGCTACCAGCAAAAGAATCCTCACATTCCGGAAAGATTTCCGGCCGTGACAGACATGTCACAACACAACGGCATTAAAAACACGCCGCACCAAATTCACGTCTTTTTTCCTCAAAGATTCCAAGCAAAAGCACAGTTTTAGCGTTCACATCCTGTGCACCGGTGTCACAAGATTAACCCATTCAACTCGAGGGGTGTCAGGCAGCCCCACTTTCTTTAGTTAGTGCCTAACGTCACCTTCAACTATTCAACTTTACATCGCGGCGGAGGGAAAAAGGGAGATGGAATAAAGCCACCCGTCAATTGTTTCTTGTTCACAAAAACATTAATCACAAAATTTACTCCAGAGGCTTGTACCAAAAAAAACAATCGTTTTACCTATGCAAATTTTAGAATCGGCTATTCCGCGAGACCAATTCAATAGAAATGAAACTCAGTCTCGGAAACCTTAATGGATCCCCGATAGTATAGAGGTACCACGAGTTCACACGGATGCACAAAAGTGCATGTGTACCGTAACTGTCGTTCCCAAGCTCACATCCTCCCCAACTTAGACTGTCGTCTCCTGGCGACATGCCAGAATCAAAAAAATTCAAAAAAATATTTAACACAATAACATAATATTCTCCATCCTCAAATCATTTCAAAAACTTTCACACAAAAACAATCATCAACTGACTAATACAATATTTCTCCAAAATTAAATGTTCTGAAATACACATTTCACATAATCCTTCCCGTGCCAATAATCCTATCTCCTGTCGACATCCAACTCACACAAGTTGACAA
This sequence comes from Littorina saxatilis, assembly GCF_037325665.1. Taxonomy (NCBI): domain Eukaryota; kingdom Metazoa; phylum Mollusca; class Gastropoda; order Littorinimorpha; family Littorinidae; genus Littorina; species Littorina saxatilis. The sequence goes on from NC_090248.1 coordinate 1,685,920, forward strand.
AAAATCACAACTCATCTTTAACAGAGGCAGTTCCATGGTTCACTTTACAAAGAATTATGTTCACCACTTGCCAGATAACCAATAATGATAATCTTTACGACTTATCAAATATTTTATCTCTCTTGAGCATACATCAGAACAAAATGTTGACAATCTTTACGATTTATCAAAGCATCTGATCTCTCTTGAGCATACATCAGAACAAAATACTGACAACCTTTACGATTTATCAATGCATGTCCCCTCTTTGTATCCCAACTGTACTTGGCAACACAATCTTCTAATCAACTAACAAAATGACCACTTGCCAAGGCAATGAAAAAACTGGAAGTCCTTAAAACTCACCCAGAATATCAAACCTTTAGTCAAAAATCAGCAATAACCTAATGTCACTCATCACAATTAAACCATTCAACAGGAGTATTCATAGGCAACCATACAATCCTTCAGAATCTACTTCAAAAATCCACTAATATTAATTCTAATAAACAAAACCAGTATACACACTGTCTTCAAACAAAGACATCAATAAGCACCAGAACTCAAATTCTAAAAAATACCACCAAGAAAATAGCGAGAGCAGAGGAGACAGTAAAAGTGAGAGCGGAGAAAACAGTAAAGACAAACCAAATGATAGCAGAGAGCAAAAAGGAAGAAAAAGGTCATCTAATTCCTTACAGGTAGCATACTTTGCTCCTGAGGCGTACGAGGCTGGAGACGCCATACACAAACCCAAGAATCCCTAAAAAAAATGCAGCCAAGAGAATTAGAAAGTGGGAGCGGAGAAGACAGTAAAGACAAACCAAACGATAGCAGAGAGCACAAAGGAAGAAAAAGGTCATCTAATCCCTTACAGGTAGCATACTTTGCTCCTGAGGCGTACGAGGCTGGAGACGCCATACACAAACAAATTAAAGTTCAGTAACCAACTAATCTCAAAAATACAAAATCTAAAATCTAGTCACACCCCACTCAATATGTTTGAGTAGTCTATTGACTAGAAACAACGTAGAACTTGTAAAATCTAGCTACATCTTACTCCATCTATTGGAGTAATCTGTCAACTAGAGACAGCATAGAATTTGTAAAATCTAGTTACATTCTACTCAGTACGTTTGAGCAGTCTGTCGACTAGAGACAGCATAAAATTCTCAGATACCACCACCGACTGAACCGAAGCGGACGGTCCTCGTGGTAAATGATGCAAGTTTGAATGCGTCCCAGCACCCTGTCGCTGGGGACGCTGACGGGAATAGTTAGTTACCCTTCGTCTTCCAGACGAACTGTTTGCCCATCTAACCCCGTTTCCTGTAACTTCATCTTCAGAACTTGACTCATCCGTGTCATCTGAACTAGATTCACGTCTCTGGAACTGAAATTCTGGCAACCTAATGGATGCCCGAGGGGCTTGTTGCACAGGAGTCAAATGTTCTTTTATCTCTGCCCTATTTACTCGGAACGGCGCACCTCCGTTTTCAGGTTTTATGACATATGGTCCACCATCCTGATCGGGTATTTCGACCACAACAAAAATCTCTGACTTCCATGCATCATGGATTTTGCGTCTACCCATACCGTGATCCCGCAACAAGACACGTTGACCAAGCTGAAGTGATTTTCCTCGGACTTTCTTATCAAGGCGCCTCTTTCGCTCATGTGCCGCTTGCTGTAGATTCCGGTTCGCCAGTTGATGTGCCTGTAACAACCGTTCTCGGTGGACTTGAACCCACTCAGTGGTCGGCAAACCACCTTCTTCTTCTAAACCGATCCCCAACAGAAAGTCAACCGGTAAACGCGGTTCCTGACCGAACAACAAAGCGTATGGAGAAAATCCAGTGGAAGAATGGGGCGTTACATTGTAGACATACACCAACTCTTGGAGGTATTCAGGCCACCGTTTCTTTTTCTGATCCGTAAGGGTGCTCAAAAGGTTATGCATCGTCCGGTTGAAACGTTCACACTGAGCATTCCCCTGCGGATGGTACGCAGTGGTCCGAGATTTCTTCACACCGTAGAGAATACAGAGCTCTTTTATCACCTCTCCTTCAAAGTTTCGACCCTGATCAGAGTGAAGTCTCATGGGGATGCCGAATTTCTGAAACCACTCTTTCGTCAAAACCTTTGCTACAGTAACAGCTTTCTGATCGCGGGTAGGTACTGCCACCGTAAACTTTGTAAACACATCTGTCAATACCAGCACGTTTTCCTTACCATCCGTCGCTTTTTCGAGAAGCGTGAAGTCCATAGCCACAACCTCAAGCGGCCGAGAAGCTAACAAATGTCCAATTGGAGCAGTAGCTCGTACTGAAGGCAGTTTGGCAAAGCTGCAACGCTCACATTCCTGAACCCACTTTCCCACTGTGGCGAACATTCCTGACCAGTAACAGCGCTGTCTCAACAATCGCAAACAACGTTCTGCTCCCTGATGACCTGTCCCATGCACAGATTCAAAGACCGGCCTCTGGAGAGACTCTGGCAAAACTATCTGTAACAACGGTTTGTTGCTAACTGGATCGGTGACTCTACGGCAAAGTAAATCTTTCTCCACCACGAGCTTATCCCACTGTCTACACAGAGCAATGGCTGAGTTTCCCAAATCTCGTTTTTCTTGTATACTAGGTCTCGTTCCTTTCTTCAAATGTTGTAACAAAAGACCAATGACTGGATCTTCACCCTGAAGTCTTTGCAGATCTGCGGGTTCAATCGTCGGTAGAGCGTGTGTTGCCCCTAACTGCTCTCTTCCCGACTCATCTGTAGTCCCAGCAACGATGCCCACATGTGCAGTTGTTGCCAACCCTTGATCCCGGCCCATGTTTACAGAGACAGAGCAAGCCGCCACCACTTCTTCCTCGATGTCCGTACCTGGACTCTCAAATGGGTTCCTTGACAGGACGTCCGCGTTCACATTGGATTTCCCAGAACGATACTTGATCTCAAAATTGAAAAGAGCCAACTGCGCCACCCAACGTTGTTCCACAGCCCCTAGTTTGGCAGTCCTCAAGTAGCTGAGAGGATTATTGTCAGTAAAAGCCACGAATGAAGCTCCCAGAAGATATCCACGGAACTTCTCGGTGATAGCCCACTTGAGAGCCAGCAGTTCGAGTTTCATGGAACTATAGTTCTGCATGTTTTTCTCTGATGGACGAAGTGTTCGACTTGCGTAGGCTATAACCCTCTTTCTTCCCTCCTGAGTCTGAGACAACACTGCCCCCAGACCTTTTGAACTTGCGTCTGTTTCCAAGACAAATGGAAGACTATAATCAGCGTATCCCAACACTGGAGCACTGATGAGAGCTAGTTTCAGCTTTTCAAAAGCCTGTTGACAGTCTAACGTCCACTTTCCACCCAACCGAACAGTCTTCCCTCCGGGTTTACCCTTCACACCCTCATGTACCTTCCCGACCAGTGCATGCAACGGCCCTGCCATCTGTGCAAACCCTAGCACGAATCGGCGGTAGTACGATGCAAATCCCAAGAAAGCTCTCAATTCCCTAAGCGTCTGAGGAACTGCCCACTGTTCAACAGCTTTGATTTTCTCCGCGTCAGTCGCGATGCCACCCTGTGAAATGGTGTAGCCCAGATACTGCACTGAAGTACGACAGAACTTGCACTTGTCCGGGTTCAGTTTGAGTCCCAGCTCTCTCAGTCGAGAAAGCACTGCTCTCAATCGCTCAACGTGTTCCTGGAAGGTTTTACTATAGACCAGAATGTCATCCAAGTACACCAGCAGCATCTGGAAAATCAGGTCATTCATCCCTGCTGTCATGAGTCGTTGGAAAGTAGCGGGAGCGGAACAGAGTCCGAATGGCATACGCTTGAACTCAAATAACCCAAATGGTGTAATGAAAGCAGTCTTTTGTCTGTCCCCCTCGTCCATTGCTATCTGATGATACCCTGAAGCAAGATCCAATGTGGAAAAGTAGTTCGCTCCCTTCAATGCATCCAAAGACTCGTCAATCCTTGGCAGTGGAAATGCATCACGTCTCGTCTTCGCATTCAGCTTGCGATAGTCCACACACATGCGCAATTCTCCGTTTTTCTTCCGCACTAAAACTATAGGCGAAGCAAAAGGGCTAGTACTGGGCTGTATAATGTCTTTCTCTAACAAGTCTTGAATGTGTTTTCTAACCTCTTCAAGTTGTGTTGGGGGAATGCGACGGTATGTCTGACTTACTGGAACATCGTCCAGCAAAGGAACTTTGTGCTTAATTAAGTCAGAATAACCTACATCCAGATCATCTTTGACCCATGTTTCTGGAAACTCGCAATACAAATCATGCAACTGTTTGCGTTCCTCTTCATTACTTGCTGCGCCCAACAGACTCTCGGGAACCTTCAAGTCTGACACATCACTCTCTGCAGATATCGTATCACACGACACCACAACCTTCCCAGCAATCTCCTCTGCCTTCACCCCTGGCGAAACAACGCTATGAACTGCATGAACCGTGCCAACCGGAGTTCGCTCTGTCAAAAAGACATCTTCATCACTCAGATTAACGATCTGGACGTTCCACGGACCTTTTCCCTTTACCAGAGTCTGGGCTAGTAAACACTTCTCCCGGGTTGGACCCTCTAATGCCTCTATGACGTACTCGCCCTGTTCTGTCACCTTCTTTCCATACCCTCCACTCAAACAAACAGTGGAAATTGAGCGAGCGGACATGTGTATGCCGCCCTTTGGCACCCTCACCAACCCCACACAAGCTGGAGTGTCTACCGTTATGTCTGCCACTCTAATATTCACAGGCCCATGATCTCTCACGTCACGGATGACGTTCATGCCGAGTATGACTCGCGGCTCGCAACCCTCCGAACCAGAAACTTCCTTTTGAACAAGGATGACCCTTTCGGGAATAACTTGTTCCCCAACCTTAACGTCCAGTATAGTGTAGCCTATGTAGGGAACCTCCAACCCATTGGCTCCAACCAACCGTACAAGTGTAGTGTCTCTTACCAGTTCTTCGCTAAAATGTTTGTAAAAACAATGTTCACTGATAATCGTGACTTGTGAACCGGTATCCCACAACGTTTCCAACGTCACACCTCCCATTTCTACCACAACAACAGGTTGTTCGCCCACCATTCTAGAAAGAACTGAGCCCTTTTCATCCCCGTCCTGTGTACGGCTCTTTACACAGTCGGTTATTGGTTTAATCCTTTTTGAGTACATGATCTGATCACGTGACCAGGCTTGCCACATTTCAGACAAATGGGTTTTCCATCGGATGTAAACTTATATTTGGGAGGTCGTCTTTCTGAAAGCCCGACCTTGAGTGCCTCAAGTTCCTGTTCTAACTCTTTTTGGCGACTCGCCATCTTCCTGACTTCTTCGAAACAATCTGAATTGTCATGAGTCGCGACTGTATTGGCTGTAGCGTTCTTTGGAACTGGAGTACGTATTTCTTCCCATTCTAATGCCAATTTCCTCAGTTCACTAAATGAGACTGACCCGTTTTGTATGTGCCTCCTCAAATCAAGGACCAGCGATCTGTCATGAATCCCTTCAACAAAATGATCCACAAGCAGGTCTTCAGAGGACACAGCGCGTCTCGATTCCTCTTGTTTGGCTTTCACCGCGTTAAAGCGTGTGAATAAATCATTGGCATACGCTCGGACCGTTTCTCGACTTCCCTGTCGCCTTTCAGCAAAACATGCCATAAGAGTTGGTAATGGGCGTTTGTCGCCGAATGCATCCACTAAGATTGCAAAAATGTCTTCGATACTGCTGTATGACTGACCACATGACTTCAGTTCAACCCTGGCTAGTCCCTCTACATGCTGAGTCACATAGCGAATCTGCTCTTCTCTCCCGAAATCCCTCACAGCACTACCAATCTCTTCTATGAAATCCTTAACAGAGTACCTTCCATCTTCTCTGCTATCTCCGTAGAATTTCCTAACTTTGGGGGGTTTCGAAACAACAACTTTCGGGGCGGATCTTGCCTCTAAACTTTCCCTCATGCTACTCAACTCTGTAGCCATTCTCCGCAAATCCCTTCCTTCTCTTACAATCCTTCCCCTTCCCAGCCCCAACGGTGTCTGTGAAAAATCAGCGGCCGAAGTAAATTCCAAATCAGATTCATCCATGTTGGTATTTTAAAAGGTTGGTATTTTAAAAGGTTGGTATTTTAAAAGGTTGGTATTTATAACATTGACCTGTGTTGGTGTTACGTTTCTTCAACCAGAAGGTTATTCGAAACTTGTCAACACTTGTGTAATATAAGTTAAACCAAGCTCTTACTGGCAACCAAGAAAAAAACCACACCACCCAGCATACATACAACACAACCAAAAGTGTTAGTAATCACATCACATCACCATGTAGCATAATCAAACATACAACTACACATGTCAGTCATAATATCAAATCAACATAATCAAACACACTCTTCCAGTGCTGGTCTACTCCCCAACTCTGTCTCTTTGCACGGTGTGTAAACAGTCTTTCACAAACGTCCGAAGAAATGTTAATCGTTGAAGTCCTTCTTCTGTGGATTAACAGAATAAAAAGAAATGTTAATCACTGTAATCCTTTCTTCCACGGATTAACAAACTAAATGGCAATGTTGACAACAAAGCCACATCCGTCGACGTCACGCCCGGACTCCCTCCAACTTCTCACACGCCCGTCTCCTCAACACCAGCCCGCGTCCGGACTGCATGCCTGCCATCCTCTCCCTGTGCGACGGGGTCCCCTAACCTACTCTATTCCTAGCCTAGCCCTAACAGTAACACCCCCTACCCACCCTTGCTCCGCAGCGCCAAATGTAACCGTGTGCCCTTCTACTTTCCTCTTTCGTACTGAACTCAAACACTAAAGCAGACGACACAAGTTATATTACCCAGGTTCTTTTATTCCATACGATGAAATGGGGAAAATGTGGGATAACGGGGGTTTATCTTCAAATACAACTTTCACTATATAGGACTAAACAACTTAAAAAAACCAATAATCTCACTCTTCATTCTAAAACTACATTCTTCCCCTAAAGATACCCTTTAAAACACACCAAATCCTTTCCCCAAACTATACTCTACTCTAAATCCTCACTCTCAACTTTAATCCAAAAAAACCACAATAAGACTCTAATTTAAAACAAACGAAATCTAAAAAAACAACCTAAAAAACAATTCTTTAAAAAAAACCAAATCTAAAAAAACTCTAACAAAATCTGACCAAAATCTTTCCACTAAATCTAACTACTCTTCACTAACAAAACCTAGTCTATAAAAACAAATCTACGACCCACTAAAAAAAGAAAAAGACCTAACTAAACGAAAAGACCTAACTAAACCCAGACCTAACTAAACAAGAAAAGACCTAACTAAACCAGAACAGACCTAACTAAAAAGAACCCCTCTAGAAAGAAAGACCTAACTAAACCCCGTCGCACACTCGGCCATCCTGTAAACACAGAATGCACGCCGTAAGCATACGTAAACAAATCAACAATTTCAACTACCACAAGCTAACTCATTAAACAACAAAACACATCATTCCTACCAAATAACATGCCTACAATACATATACCGTTCTCTCAAACAACGGTCTTCTAAAGCATTCACACACAAAAATCTTCCCCACCATTCCAATCTACTTAAACATTCAAATAAATCCTCCCCCCAAGCAGCATACTATTCTTTTCACCGCCTACCCATTTACAGAAAGAAAATTGTTTTAACCTACCAGCAAAAGAATCCTCACATTCCGGAAAGATTTCCGGCCGTGACAGACATGTCACAACACAACGGCATTAAAAACACGCCGCACCAAATTCACGTCTTTTTTCCTCAAAGATTCCAAGCAAAAGCACAGTTTTAGCGTTCACATCCTGTGCACCGGTGTCACAAGATTAACCCATTCAACTCGAGGGGTGTCAGGCAGCCCCACTTTCTTTAGTTAGTGCCTAACGTCACCTTCAACTATTCAACTTTACATCGCGGCGGAGGGAAAAAGGGAGATGGAATAAAGCCACCCGTCAATTGTTTCTTGTTCACAAAAACATTAATCACAAAATTTACTCCAGAGGCTTGTACCAAAAAAAAACAATCGTTTTACCTATGCAAATTTTAGAATCGGCTATTCCGCGAGACCAATTCAATAGAAATGAAACTCAGTCTCGGAAACCTTAATGGATCCCCGATAGTATAGAGGTACCACGAGTTCACACGGATGCACACAAGTGCATGTGTACTGTAACTGTCGTTCCCAAGCTCACATTAGCATAAATTTAATAAACCTAAATTTAATTTGTTATACAGTGAGGGGACTTAATATAAAGGGGGCGAGGCCTACGCATTGCCCCTATACCTATACTATTGGTGATTTAAACTTTGCGCAGGCATCCAGTCTTAGAAAGAAACTACATGTTGGGAGAACCCTTAAATCCAGTTAATTCCTCCTCATAATCATTAGCTGTATTATTACCGTATTTGACGGACTACAAGCCGCGACTTAAAAAAAAAAAATCGCATTGCGGCTAATAAAAAGATGCGGTTAAAACGTTACCTAAACTTGAATAGCATTCACCTAATGGAAGTCGCCGCGGATTTTTATTTCGCTCAATTAGCGATTACCGGTACTTTATTTAAGCTCTCTACTCAAGACTCGGCGCTTTTGTCTTTCTTTCGTGAATCTTCGTTTGTCAACAAGTCGTCGTGACAAGATAGCGTACAGAGAAACACCGGATGTATCAGGATCTCGCGCGTGCGAGATTTCATTTTTTTTGTGTCTCGCGATAGTTGGAGGAGCGAGAGCCGCCATCCCTGTTCTGTTTTCGTCTGCTCGAAATGTGCGCAAAAGTTGTAAATCATCCCAAAAAAGCTTATTCCGGGCGGGACTACATGTGTGTGTTGGTTACAAATTGTGTGTGTGATATTTTTCTTCAAACTTTTTCACTTTTCTTCTTTGTTTCACTTGTTTATTCTCAGGGCCGATTTCGCCAAATACCGTACTTTTGTTTGCCTGGTTGTTTTGATTGATTGACACGATCTGATTATATTTTTTTCGACGGCGGCTAATATACCTACATTTAGTCAAGCTGTCGAACTCACGGGATGAAACTGAACGCACTGTATTTTTTCACCAAGACAGTACAGCTTCGTCAATCCCCGCGTGAAGGAAATCGCTCACCTCCCACATGCAAAACGTAGTGATATTGACACGCCAGATTAGTGCGGTAGCGTATTGTGCTAAGCAGGAAAGCGCTGTATTCTTGTTAACTTTCTGAGCTTGTTTTGAATACAACCTATCATATCTATATGATTTTGGAATCAGGAAATGATAAAGAATAATTAGATGAAATCATTTTTGGATCGATTTCTTAAATTTTAATCGTAAGATTAATTAATCTATTTTCGTTGATTGTGATCACATTTTAAGAGTAAACATGACATATGTATATATTTTTAGATTCAGAATGTGATGAAGAATACGATGCAATCAATTTTAAATCTGTTTGCGAAAAATCGATTTTAATTACAACTTTAATGAGCAAACTCATGAATTAATTTTTAAGCCTTCAAGCTGAAATGCAATACCAAAGTCCAGGCTTCGTCGAAGATTACTTGACCAAAATTTCAACCAATTTGGTTGAAAAATGAGAGCGTGACAGTGTCGCCTCAACTTTCACGAAAAGCCGGATATGACGTCATCAAAGACATTTATCAAAAAAATGGAAAAAACGTCTGGAGATACCATACTCAGGATCTCTCATTTCAAGTTTCATGAAGATGATCCAGTAGTTTTCTCTGAATCGCTCTACACACACACACACACACACACACATACACCACACCCTCGTCTTGATTCCCCCCTCTACGTTAAAACATTTAGTCAAAACTTGACTAAATGTAAAACGGGACCGGTTACATTTTTTTTTGCTGGTTCTACTTAATTAGCCAGCTAACAATTCAGCCAGTATATCATATTTACTAGCATTTTCTTTGAATATTGCAATTTGCATTCAAACGTACATACATACTCTAGATCAGGTATATCTTGTTCTAACTGTTTTATTGTTTATTTTGTTTATTTTTTCTATTTTAGTTTTTAACACTGCTCTACAATCATTTATAAATTCTTACGTGCTTTTGTGCATGCTCTATTATATTAGCTATTAACGCTACAAACTTTTCATATTATTAATTTAATGAAACATCAAATTAAATGTAATTGTGTAATTTTCAAATTATGATTTTGAATAATAGTAGGAAAACCAAGGAAATGAATGATCCACTCAAAATGAGTTTCCAGTCTTTCTCTTCTTCACATCTTGTTAGTGTTTTTTAAATAATTCTTTTTTTTATGCACAGAATGGAAGAACTGAAAACAGGAACTTTGGTTGGAGAAGATGAACTCGGAAACAAGTACTTCCACAATCCAATGTACTTTGTTGGTGAGTTCAGCTTGCACGCTCACCCCCCACCCTTTGCTCTTCTTGTGTTTGACAAGATGGACACCACAGACAATGGTTGCTCACCACGGAAGTTTAATCTTCAAGGGGGGGGGGGGGGGGGGGGGGGGGTGGGGGGGAATTGGGGATCTTCTTCTTTTTCTTCTTCTACTTCTGAGTCATGGACTGGGTCCAGTTGGACGTTTTAAGTTCAGCTGGTAGAGTTTTAAGTAGAGCTGGTAGAGTTTTAAGTAGTAGAGCTGGTAGAGTTTTAAGTAGAGCTGGTTAAAATGGGTCTGTGGGTGGCCCAGGCTCAGTGAAAGTTTAAAACTCTATACACAGTTGTGTGGAAATGAGTGTTGGAGGAGGATGGATCCACCGTTTTGTGTGTGAATTTGTAGAAGCTGTGCAGGCAGGACAAGAGCAGCAGTGACATCAAACCATAAGTAATAACTGAAATGAACCACTGCCGTTAAGTGATTTGTCAAACAGGTTGTATACATGTGTATTTCATTATCATATATATCTTGAACATGAGAAATGTGAGACTTGATTTTGTGAAGAGTGGTTTTATGGTTCAGTATTCTACCAGAATGATGCCTTTGCTTTTGACAATCCATGTGACGTACTGCATGTTGTACAATGCTGACTTGCCTGGTAATTAATACCATGGTATGGGTGTGCACAGGGCGCAGTCGCTGGGTGGTGTACTCGGATGCAGCGGGGCATGACTATGACGGCAGCCAGGTTCCAGCTGAATGGTGAAAAACATTGTCTTTTTATATCCTGCAGATATATATCCCCTAATTGCAGATACCCAGCGATGCAGAATTTCAAACATATCCACTCTTTTGATGAGCTAGTAACTTTTGAAATTCAGTGGCCCACAAAAATGGTCATATAAATTATAATCTCCAAACTGTTTCAATATTTACTCTTTAATTTTTCTTTGTTGTTAGCCTAACAAAAAGTAAAACAAAAAGTTCTGATTAGCAGCACCAAAAAAACATGCAACTGATATATGTGACGTAGGGGATTTAAGAAGACCCCTGGCTTCAATTTAGTTTTGCTGTGAAACGCCGTGAAATGTGATTAGTTTTGTTCCTAACCTTCACCAGTCTTTGCCTCATATGAACAGAGTCTGTATCTCTGAAACCATTGGGAGTTTTTGATTAAGACTTCATATAATCCTCTAACGCCTGAGGACCCTCCCATCGACAACTTTCTTAAGGATTATTTTTGTAAACAAACAAATAAACAATGACGTAATTTGAACTGGGCAGTCCGGATGATGACACTGGGTCGTGGGTGACCCATATGGAATTAAAGAAGGATTTTACGATGATTTTTATATTTAGTCAAGTTTTGACTAAATATTTTAACATCGAGGGGGAATCGAAACGAGGGTCGTGGTGTATGTGCGTGTGTGTGTGCGTGCGTGCGTGTGTGCGTGTGTGTGTGTGTGTGTGTAGAGCGATTCAGACTAAACTACTGGACCGATCTTTATGAAATTTGACATGAGAGTTCCTGGGTATGAAATCCCCGAACGTTTTTTTCATTTTTTTGATAAATGTCTTTGATGACGTCATATCCGGCTTTTCGTGAAAGTTGAGGCGGCACTGTCACGCCCTCATTTTTCAACCAAATTGGTTGAAATTTTGGTCAAGTAATCTTCGACGAAGCCCGGGGTTCGGTATTGCATTTCAGCTTGGTGGCTTAAAAATGAATTAATGACTTTGGTCATTAAAAATCTGAAAATTGTAAAAAAAAAATGAAAATTTATAAAACGATCCAAATTTACGTTTATCTTATTCTCCATCATTTGCTGATTCCAAAAACATATAAATATGTTATATTCGGATTAAAAACAAGCTCTGAAAATTAAATATATAAAAATTATTATCAAAATTAAATTGTCCAAATCAATTTAAAAACACTTTCATCTTATTCCTTGTCGGTTCCTGATTCCAAAAACATATAGATATGATATGTTTGGATTAAAAACACGCTCAGAAAGTTAAAACAAAGAGAGGTACAGAAAAGCGTGCTATCCTTCTTAGCGCAACTACTACCCCGCTCTTCTTGTCAATTTCACTGCCTTTGCCATGAGCGGTGGACTGACGATGCTACGAGTATACGGTCTTGCTGAAAAATGGCAGCTACTTGACTAAATATTGTATTTTCGCCTTACGCGACTTGTTTTTTATTTGGATGGCTTGCCCGTACGACCAATGAATACTCAGTAAAAAGAGTTTATCTGTATTCAGATATTGCATGGGACGTATACTTTTTACGTTTAATTGTTCTTTGAAAGTAAACTTCACCGGATCACGCTTTGGACTATACACAGTCCGGATGATGTGGGTCGTGTACGACCTGTACTTTCTAAATAAGGATTCAACATAAAAGGTATGGGTCGTACAAGACCCACGCCATCCGAATAGGGATAAACACCGTAACATGCCTTCTTTAATTCCATACAATGGGTCGTCCAAGACCCACAATATCCGACTGTGTAGTTCAAATGACGTCATTGTTTATTTGTTTGTTAACTAATAATCCTTTAAAATTTGGTAGATAGGAAGGTTCTAGGGTGTTTGAGAATTAAATGAAGTCTTAAATGAAAAACTCCAAATAGTTTTAGAGATACAGACATTTTAGTGAGGCTCTGGGTTGTACATGACCCACATGATCCTGACTGTGTAGTCCAAATTGTGATGAGGTGAAGGTTAAAGAGGTGTTCAGGAACAGAACGGAGAATAAGGTCAGTGCCAACAAAGGTAGAGGACGATCCCCCAGGTTCTTGATACAAGAATAGCAAGATCTAGATCAGCACTTTTCAGGACGTGTACGGAAACGTGTATACGTGTAGCGTCATCAAATCGAGGTTTTACGTCACCCGTTTGCCAAGATCTGCAGTCTTGGTGGGAGAAAGACAACGTACCTATGCATTAAACATACCCGTACGAAACGTTCTTATAAGAAATTGGACCCAATTTCATATAAGATTCTTATAAGAGTCTTGTATGACAATTTCATATATGTGGCTTATAGGTATTTTAAATGCAAATGAGGTAAATTCTTATAAGAAACTTATATGAATCATATATGAACCTATAACCTGAGCTCATATAGTTCTCTTATATGAATCTTATATTCTCTTATAAGAAAGCTATAGGTCTCTTATATGAAATGTTCATATATGAGACTTATAAGAATCTTATATGAAACCTACATCTCCCTTATAGGATTCTTATATGTCTCATATATGATATTTATATGTCTCATACTAGACACACGACCTTGACCTACATTTGTGTTTACAAGGGAAATAACACCTGCTTAACCCAATTTAACTGTCTTGACTTTGAATTATAATGAATCCAACTGCAAAATACCTTTTGGTTCAGTATATATACATATCTTTACTGAAGTTGTGTTTATTTTGAGGGCAAAAACAAACAGATCTCTAAATCACTGGTCACAAGAAGAGGAGTAAGACATGCATTGTCCTCTTCAAATCCAATACTTTGAAACTTGAAATTATGAACAAGAAACAACAAACAAGTTACAGCCACAAATAATTTTCTTGAATATGCACAGCTGTCACAGTTTCTTGTTGCTTGAACCAAAGTAGTGCTGGTAAACATGATTTGATCACCTGATGCAGAACCAGAACTGTAAAGTAAAACAAATAATGGAGGGAAATTCTGGATTTTGAATAAAAACACAAACCTGTCAGTGTCAAGCTGTTGGGTTGGTTGGGCTGCCAGCCACCCACAAACATCAGCATGACATAAACATTCTCTTCACATATTCATACATCAAGTCCAATTATTTCTGTAAGAACTTTGCATTTTAGTCCTGCTCTTTCACTGATTTTCTGCTAAACATCCTCACAGAGCTGCTGTCACAAAGATGGCCGTTCAGTCAGGGGGAGATAATGCTCAAGGCAAACCATCCACTTCCTGTTCATATATGAAACATATATGAAAGCCAGTATTGCCAGTAATTCAGCATTGTCCAATATTTTTTCTAAGTCCTGAATTCTCCTCTGCAGAAACTAAGTGATGATTCATATAAGAGTCATATAAGATTCATATAAGAAACATATAAGAGAACTATAGGTTTCTGGAAGTGCAGGTTCTCATATATGATTCATATATGATTCTTATATGAATTGGGGTCTTTTTCATATAAGAGACTTATAAGAAACCTATTCCTACAACTGACATACATAGCTTTTTACTTGTCATATATGAAACTTATATGTTTCTTATAAGAAACTTATAGGTTTCTTATATGTCTCTTATATGTTCATATATGTTCATTTCGTACGGGTTGGAGAAAAAAGTGAGTCACGGTTGACGCAATACCTTTGCGTACACGTTCGATCATCCAGAACAGGCTACTGTCAACAGTCAACCTCCCATCAGAGTGTGTGTGTGTGTGTGTGCGTGTGTGTGTGTGTGTGTGTGTGTGTGTGTGTGTGTGTGTGCGTGCTTGCGTGCGTGCCTGTGTTACTATCCCTGCTCAGTCCACCCACGCTGTTGGTAAATTGTTTCCCTGTTTTTGTGTGCAGGCACCGATGGCTAAGCTACATCTCAGATGAAACACCGGACAAAGCGGATCTGCCCAAGTACCCCTGGTTGGCCAAACACACAGAAAACCAGTCTGGAACGCCCCAGGAGTACGTCCCCTACAGCACCACGCGCCCCAAGATTCAGGCCTGGAAGCCAAAGACGGAGGAAGTTTACAGAAAGCACTTTTGAACTTGGGTCTAGGTTCTGCTACAGTGGGGCCCCCTTTTAAGACCCTCAAACATCTGAGAAAATGTGGTCTTAAAAAGGAGGGAGTCTTAAAATGGAGGTAAATTTACACAGCTTGTCAACAGAACATCTACAAAAGCAAGGTCTTAACAGGGAGGAAGTCTTAAAGGGGGGGGGGGGGGGGGGGGGGGGTCCCACCGTGATCTTTTTCAACATCGTCAACTTATCAAGAAATGTGTAGAAACTGGTTTGTTGAAAGCTGTAAAACCTGACCAGTCAGAGTGTTGCAAGTAAGTAGAAGTGGAGTAATTTGTGTCTTAAACACTTCCTTTTGTCAATCATGGAAATGCGTCAGTGCTGACAATGTGTGAAAAACAAGCTGCCCATAGCAACACTGTTAGGTATCCTCTATGGTAACAAGCAATAAAGTGCAAGACGTGGCTAACTGGTGGGGAGGCTTTGCCCTACTTTGCATGAACAAGTAGGTCACCAGCTAGATTTATTAGTTTTTGTGGGGTTTTTTTCTGGAAAAAGAGTTTGAAACAATTCCTGCGGACATGCAGTCGTTTCTTACATAAATTGAGGGTATTGGAGATATTGAACTATGTTGTTTTCAGTTAGTTTTTGGTGTTCTGAGTTTCGAGGCCTAAGAACAGACAAGTACTAGAGGATTGAAGATACTTCAATAGTATTGAAAAAAAACCAACAGTTCTTTCCTGAAACCAGTTCATCTTAACATCTCAGACCTGACCAGGCGTTTGCATTGGATAAGTGTGTCTGTGCAGATTGAATAGTTTTTGATCATTTAGTTTCACAAAAAGCTCAATAAAAAAAACATTTTGAGTCTGGGTATGTGACCACGTGGAGGGTTGTGTTATCCCACGTTGAAGCCTAGGTAGACACGATCTGATGAGGGGAACCTCCACAGGAAGAACGTTGCCTTTAACTGCTGTGCTGTTCCAAGTAGGAGCCTGGAAATATGTGTGACCTGATGCCTGGCTGTTTGAATAAAGTGTTTGTATTCGTGAATAATTGTAATCAATCCGTTTTTGGTGTGTGTGTGTGTATGTTTGTGTGTGTGTGTGTGTGCATGTGTGTGTACATGTGTGTTTGTATGCGAGTATGCTTGTTTGTGCTTGTTTGTGTGTGTGTCCTTCGGTCTCTTTCCTTGGAGACTGCTTGGTTTGTCTCAAAGACAATTTGTTAGAAAAGGACCAGCTTTAAATCCTCAACTTGTAAAATAAAGTTCTGTTCAGTGTGTTCAGCTCTCTCTCTCTCTCTCTCTCTCTCTCTCTCTCTCTCTCTCTCTCTCTCTCTCTCTTTCTCTCTTTCTCTCTTTCTCCATAATTGTGTATGTGTGTTTGCGCGTGGTTTAAAATGGACGCTTCCAGGTGGGCTTCTTGGCCATCTGAAGACAGTCAGCACTTGTCCTGTATGACAATGTTACACCAAACAAACGCAGATTTTCTTAACTCGTGGAATTATCTCGTCCAAACAAGTCGCATGAAGCTAAATAATACATAAATAATAAGGAGGAGAGCGCATGCGCGAGACTGTCGCGATATAACCTTGAATGGTTGAAAACGACGTTAAACACCAAATAAAGAAAGAAAGCATGCGCGAGAGGATGTTTCGATTTTTAGGTCCTGTCGAAGTGTAGGTAGTTTTATAGAGTTTTATGCTGACAAACGGCATCTAAAGTTACTAAAATTGTGCATAAGGTGCATTACTATGCATTAAACCTATCTAGATAAAGAATTTGAACTTTTTGGACACAAATTCATCTTGTGAAGTCACCGAAGTAACAGCACTGAACTCCCGCCATCTTCAAGTTCACAACGAGTGACGACAGAACATTTGGTGTGTGACCGTGTGGAAAATGAACTATGGCAGTGTTTACTATCGGCCTCTGTCTTCTCATCATCTTCTGCAACTACCGTAAAGTACCTTGTAAGCGCCCACCCCCCCTGTGCACCAATTCCGACCCAAAGTAGGGGGTGGGCGCTTACTAGGTACTACACCCTATGCACGAGCAGTTTTCAGTAAGAAATGTGATCTTTGATCACTTCGTGATCATATCTTCTTTCTTTTTTCATCTTCCATTGTTTTTCTTGTTCGTATTGTCATTAGAAGAGCTTGGGGAGACAAATGTCGTCGCATCCTTTTCTTGTCTGCAGAGGTGCCGCTGTCGGCCGCACTGTGTCTCTGTTTCCCTTGAACAAGGGGTACGTCTTCTGGATATGGGCAGCAGTCTATTTTACTTGGCCAAAGACTGTTTTCGGGAGAAAGAGAGAGAGAGCGAACGAGAGAGAGAGAGAGAGAGAGGGAGAGGAGGGAGAGTAGTGTGTGTTTGTGTGTGGGTGTGTGTGTGCAGGGCCGGACTACCGGGGGGGGGGGGGGGGGGGGGGGGGGGGGGGGTTGCGCAACCCCCCCCTAGCCTAAACATGTACCTCACTTATTTAAAACATTTTTTATTATTGTTTTTTTTATGCCGTTTCATGCAAGGAGCGACCATTTTGCTATCTCAGAATATGACCTACACATCAGCCTCTTCAGGGGGCTTCGCTCCCTGACCCCCACTGGCAACCCCCCCTCCTCTTAGCCTAGTCCGGCCCTGGTGTGTGTATGCACGTGTGTGTGTGTGTGTGTGTGTGTGTGTGTGTGTGTGTTTCCATTGGTGTTATTATCCAAATAGTCAAGAGCTGACAGCATGCAACGGTGTACGATTTGATCCGCGGCATCTTGTAATCATTGACTTGCAGGCGTTTACACACCCGTGACTCTCTTCCCACACTGTGTTAAGAAAATTTTCTTCCCGACGCTTCCGTCATCTGCTTCAGGGGAAATTCAAAGAGGTTGGTGAAGCTATTTATCTCTATAAATGAAGTATTACGAAGTGTTGCACATCGAGATAGGTCAGGTTAGTTCTGTTAGTGTCTATACTTAATGCCAATGGGTTTTTCGGGTTTGTATTTCGCGTATTTTACCCGTGAATCGGCCGAATGACGGACCCGTCGCTGCACAGCTGCAAAGTTTGTCGCTTCGAGCGCAAAATCGTGAGGAAAACGCGTCTTGTAAGTAATGCTAATACATTCTACCAAAACCTAAACATGTCTGCACCAATCCTGCCAAGTGTCGTAGTTGTAGTCCCCCGCAAACAGCTGTAATCGTAAGAAGAATGTGATCATTCCTGCAGATTTGTGTGTCGTGCACCCGATTTGACCGAATTTTAGCGTGTCGTACACCCGCTGTGACGTTTTTCACGTCGTGACGTCCACCCGATGCTCACGTTCTGTGTCGTCTCTCCGATCGTGCACTTACCTTTTGCACATGACCTTTCTCACTTGTTACATTGTGTCATCCCCCATACATAAACACGAATTACATGTATAGCTTTGTTCTTTTGTATTCTGACTGGCATGGAGTCATTTTCAGACACAGTCATGGAGATGACAATAGCCGGATCTTACCACCAATGTGGATAAAGACACCTTGGTAAGTACTCTTAGTCTCGCTTACCTTTCAACCATTGCAAAGGGGTGTTGGGGCAGGAATAAAGTTATCTTCCATCACAGTACAGAACATAGAAGAACAACTGGCTTGAATTTGTTTTTTTAATGCTCTAACAATGTACAAACAAATAAAAAAAAACTGGAAACATGAAACATTATAGTGAACAAAATAACCATTTATTTATGTAATCTCTGTATCCGCAAGCTGCTTTTGCAGTATAATCATAAACTCACGATGACCACGTCGGAAAATCAGCAACAAAAGGGAATCTGGGGTTTAAAATTCGCAACTTTGTATAGGCATAAAAACTGTATGTACTCTCTATCTGCAAGCTGCTTTTGCAGAACAATCATAAACTGTTGATGAACACTGACGTCGGAAAATCAGCAACAGATTTTTTTGGAGGGGGCGGGGGGGGGGGGGGAGGAGGTAACATTTGCAACTTTGCATAGGCATATGTCACACTTGGGGCAGTATGTGTGTGCATACTCAAGTAGATGCAGACATTGGACAGCCTTTCGCCACATGGCGGCGTAGCTGTTCACGGTGCTTGAAGTGTGCAAAACACACCTTACAAGAACACCCTGCCCGTGTGTGATGGTAACGGACATGGTCACTCAGAAACCTTTTTAGTGCAAAGGTCTTGCCACACTGGGTGCAGGCCACCTCTTTTGGTTTCCCTTTGCACACATGCTTTGAGGGGTACAAGCTTTTAGGACTTGCATAAGATCTGCCGCATGAATCACATGAATAAGGCTTAATCTTGTCATGCTTCACGTTGCGGTGTGACGTCAGATCAATTTTTTTGGTGAACTTTTTGTCACATATGGTGCATTCATGATTTGTTTTTCCTTCACCATGATCAAAGCGCTGATGAGCCCACAAGGTGCAGTAATGCTTGTAAGTTTTACCACACTCGTGGCACTGGTGCACTGACTTGTCAGCCGAGGCCTCCATCTTCTTCTACAATACAATACAATACAATACAATACAATATAATACAATACAATAACTTTATAATCTCTAAAAGAGAAATTGCATTGCTGAGCTTCTTCATGGGTGTCTTCTTCTTCTTGGGCGACTTTGGCTTCTCTGTCGAAGGCCCAGCACCATCGTCAGCAGCTGTCCACATACAACAAGATACAAAAAGCTTGTGTTAGTCTAACCAGATCGAATGTATATAAACATTATTCAGGTACAATAGTCCGTTGTTGCATTGTAAAACTATAACTATAACATGATCAGTACGCTTTCATATTATCATAATCAAGCGTTGCCAATACCTTCACACGGACAACAGCTACAGTCAACTGGTGGTAATGGATGGCTCACACGTTAATCCTTATTGTCAAAAAACGATAACAATGTTGTAGCTATAACCTATTGACATGAGGTGCAGCCAATCGCTGCTTTCAGCTGTCAGTTCAATAGGTTTACAGCTACATCATTGTTGTCGCTAAACCTGAATTTTGACAAGAATCGACGTGTGCAAGAATCCACGTGTGAGCGGCCCATAAACATGATCCTGCACAGGCTTACATAATAATAAAATAAAACTTACATGTCGATTTCTCTTTGGGTGTCGATGTTTCTTTGGGTGTCACCTTTGCCTCCTTTTCTGGAGTTTGGACTGTGTCCAGGTAACTATCCATAAATTCAGCGGATAACTCCGCTTCTTCTTCTTCCACAACTTCCATGACCTGATCCATGTTGTCCCTGAAAAATCACTCCAAGACGATCAGAATACAAACAAACAAGGTCATGTGCAAAAGGTAAGTGCACGATCGGAGAGACGACACAGAACGTGAGCATCGGGTGGACGTCACGACGTGCAAAACGCCACAGCGGGTGTACGACACGCTAAAATTCGGTCAAATCGGGTGCACGACACACAAATCTGCAGGAATGCTCACATTCTTCTTACGATTACAGCTGTTTGCGGGGGACTACAACTACGACACTTGGCAGGATTGGTGCAGACATGTTTAGGTTTTGGTAGAATGTATTAGCATTACTTACAAGACGCGTTTTCCTCACGATTTTGCGCTCGAAGCGACAAACTTTGCAGCTGTGCAGCGACGGGTCCGTCATTCGGCCGATTCACGGGTAAAATACGCGAAATACAAACCCGAAAAACCCATTGGCATTAAGTATAGACACTAACAGAACTAACCTGACCTATCTCGATGTGCAACACTTCGTAATACTTCATTTATAGAGATAAATAGCTTCACCAACCTCTTTGAATTTCCCCTGAAGCAGATGACGGAAGCGTCGGGAAGAAAATTTTCTTAACACAGTGTGGGAAGAGAGTCAGGGGTGTGGTTTAGATCCAAGGCGTGCAGACACACGTGATAGGGTTTGCAAGAAAGGGAAATCATTCACAAAACTAGCAGATTAAGTGCGGAATTTTTATTTCCCCTGATTTCAATGGTGTCAAGTGGGGGGTGGGCGCTTACAAGGTACTATACCATATGCACGGTTTTGGACTAAAAGTGGGGGGTGGGCGCTTACTCGATACTGGGCGCTTACAAGGTACTTTACGGTACATTTACTGTCCCCTATCGGCAAGCTACGTCGATAGATCTCCAGGCCCACTGGTATCGAGAGGTAACATCAGGAAAACCTTGAAACCTTGCAATCAACAACGGCAGGTCTGTGCCCTCATCTTTCTAACAATTCTCCTCGCTGGGGATGTGCACTGCAACCCAGGCCCACACCGTCAAGCAAGCACGTACCCATGTGGTATGTGCGACAAGGATGTGTCTTGCACAGACTGCGTCGCCTGCGACAACTGCTCGGTGCGGTTCCACCGCTCATGCCTGGAAATGTGCACAGCCGACTTCCAGCACCTCCAGCACTCCACCGCCTCGTGGGCGTGTTTTAAATGCGATAGCATGAACTGTGACACTTTCACTTTCCACAGCTACTGCCTGGACGTCAGTAATGTTTATGAGCCCCTGTCCAAATTGTCCATTGACTCCTTTCACTCCCACCATTTCAGCCCACTGAAAGCGAGCAGTCCACAGAGCCCAGCACCTCAACATCTGGTGCGACCCCCAACAGATCCCACAACCACCCCCTCACCACCCCCATTCCATCACCCCCAACCGCTCCCACCACGCTCACTTCAAAACCCCCAACCATCCAAGGCCTGTCAAATGACAGCACATACTCCGTCACGGCGGAGGGCTGACCGTGCACCCAAAAGCGGACTCAACCAAATGGGTATTTTTTGAAAGCTTGGGGCCTGCCGAACATAAAAATCAATGTTAACAAGAAATATTCAAGGGCGCACTTTCTCTTTTCAGTCAAAATTCAACTATACCCTGAAGAGTGATGCACGAGCATTTCAGACGCTTGCCTCTGAAAAAAGAAGTTCTCAGCCAAATTACGAACTCAAACTGGTACGTTTTACATATAAATGTGTTAGTTGGTATCTTTTGATTATCACAAAACAATTTGCGACTGCTTTGGCCGAGGATGCTGGTGACAGTATCATTATTATGAACCCTACCCTAAATCCAGGAAAGACATCGTCCAAAATGTAGGTAAGTTTTGATTAAAAATAAATTCACACAAGACTAGTATTGTTGTTTGGCTTCAATGGATATATTTTCGTCAAGTATGATGTCTTTACATAATATCTGTAAAATATGAATGGATTTGAACCATATACTATGTCACTATGACCTTCCAATCTTCCTAACCCCCGACCCAGTAAAGCGTGCGAGACGTTTCCTGAAAAAATGTCGCTTTGTGGTGCGAGTTCAGTGTGACATGATTAGTTTCCAGAACCCCATTTCTGACTTTCAAAGTTTATCTACATACATTTAGCAATGCACGAGCAAAATATGACAACTTAATGGTGCCTTTTGGTTTAATGCTATGGTAAAATTGCTAATGATAGTGTTTACAGCTTGAAACAAAACATAACAGATGGGAATAGTCTTCCTCAATCTGGTTCAGAGCATAATGTATTTCTATTTTCAGAGGTAGCATTATTTCTGATAAGAGCTAGAGCCAATATAATGATGCTGAATATTTGAAAAATGAACTTTGTGACTCATCTGAGTAGCAAGAGAGCCTTCGTGATCGTCAGCGTAAGGCTGGCTGTCTTCAAGGCAATTCCTAGATGAACAACTTAACACTGCGTTCGATTATTCGCCCGTTTCTTAAGCTAGAGCTTTGAGACTTTACACGCGTCTAGGGCTACATGTACGCTTTACAATACGTAAAATATAGTTGACTCTCGCGTTATTTAAAGGTCACAACAAGGTCATTACCAGGCAAAAACGAGGGAAAACCGACGGAAAGTACCATTTTCTGCAACTGTTTGCAAGAAAAAGATTTCAAATTCAATTGTTTCCTGGGATTAACGCATCTCTAGACATGACAATCATCCGATTATCAGACATCAATTGTGGAGGTCACGACAAGGTCATTACCGGGTAAAAACGAGGGAAACCCGAGGGAAAATACCATTTTCTGCAACTTGTGTGAAAGTAAAAGCTTTCAAACTCCATCTTCTTCTGGTATTGGCGCATCTCTAGGCATGACAATCATCTGATTAACAGTCCTCAATTTTCAAGGTCACAACCAGGTCATTACCAGATAGAACCGAGAGAAAACCGAGGGAAAATACCATTTTCTATAACTTTTTTGTAAGTAAGAGCTTATAAACTCCATCTTCTTCTGGGATTAGCGCTGATTTCAATGACCCTGAAGTCCGAGGAAAGTTTTCTTGACCCATGCCTACTTTGAAGGTCATGACAAGGTCAAATTTACACGTTTTCTATTTGGGAATATCTTTTACGGTCAAATAAAATACTTTCTGGACGTCAGCTATTTTCGAAGCTAAAGCTTAATTACAACTTTACACACGTCTTGGGATTTATGAGACATAACGCAAATATTGTTGACTCTCGTAATATTTAAAGGTCACACAACAAGGTCATCACCAGGTAAAACCGAAGAAAAACCGAGGGAAAGTACCATTTTCTGCAACTGTTTGTAAGAATGAACTTTCAAATTCAATTGTTTCCTGGGATTAGCGCATCTCTAGACATGACAATCATCTGATTAACAGTCATGAATTGTGGAGGTCATGACAAGGTCATTACCGGGGAAAACCGAGGGAAAATACCATTTTCTGCAACTTGTGTGTAAGTAAATGCTTTCAAACTCCATCTTCTTCTGGTACTGGCGCATCTCTAGACATGACAATCATCTGATTAACAGTCCTCAATTTTCAAGGTCACAACAAGGTCATTACCAGATAAAACCGATGGAAAAACCGAGGGAAAATACCACTTTCTGCAACTTTTTTGTAAGTAAGAGCTTATAAACTCCATCTTCTTCTAGGATTAGCGCTGATTTCAATGACCCTGAAGTCTTTGGAAAGTTTTCTTGACCCATGCAATGGTTGAAGGTCATGACAAGGATGGGATTTTACACACGTCTAGGGCATTATAAGACATGAAACAAATATTGTTGACTCTCGTAATATTTAAAGGTCACACAACAAGGTCATTACTGGGTAAAACGACGGAAAATATATCAACTTTATGACTCGTCTGAGTGCCAGGACAGCCGGTGTGATCCTCAGAGTCAGGCTTGCAGACCGCAAGGCTATCGGTAGATGAACACCTTAACATTGACTTTTTCTTCTCTCTCCCCTTCTCTTCTACCCCTATTACATCCAGCCCCGCCCACCCCCCTAGAGCCCCTGTGGGCGAAGGAAGATGTCATGAATCTGCCTCAACAGCTTTAGCTTAGAAAATAGCCGAACACAAATAGAAAACGTGTAAACTTGACCTTGTCATGACCTTCAAACTAGGCATGGGCCAAGAAAACTTTCCTCGGACTTCAGGGTCATAGAAATTAGAGCTAATCCCAGAAGAAGATGGAGTTTATAAGCTCTTACTTACAAAAAAATTATAGATAATGGTATTTTTTCTCGGTTTTCTCTCGGTTCTATCTGGTAATGACCTGGTTGTGACCTTGAAAATTGCGGACTGTTAATCAGATGATTGTCATGCCTAGAGATGCGCCAATACCAGAAGAAGATGGAGTTTGAAAGCTTTACTTTCACACAAGTTGCAGAAAATAGTATTTCCCTCGGGTTTCCCTCGTTTTTGCCTGGTAATGACCTTGTCGTGACCTCCACAATTGATGTCTGATAATCGGAAGATTGTCATGTCTAGAGATGCGTTAATCCCCCAAAAATAATTGAATTTGAAAGCTTTTTCTAACAAACAGTTGCAGAAAATGGTACTTTCCGTCGATTCATGGTGAATGCATGTTAATTTATTTTTAATATATACTTTCTTATGTGATAACCAATGTGCTATATTTTCTCAGGACAAAGAACAAATGTTTATTTTGAATGTTTTATGTATGTTATTATTACGGACACAAACGCTCAGCAATGCAATTTCTCTTTTAGAGATTAATAAAGTTATTGTATTGTATTGTATTGTATTGTATTGTATTGTATTGTTTTCCCTCGTTTTTGCCTGGTTATGACCTTGTTGTGACCTTTAAATAACGCGAGAGTCAACTATATTGTATGTATTGTAAAGCGTTCATGTAGCCCTAGACGCGTGTAAAGTTTCAAAGCTCTAGCTTAAGAAACGGGCGAATAATCGAACGCAGTGTTAAGTTGTTCATCTAGGAATTGCCTTGAAGACAGCCAGCCTTACGCTGACGATCACGAAGGCTCTTCTGCTACTCAGATGAGTCACAAAGTTCATTTTTCAAATATTCAGCATCATTATATTGGCTCTAGCTCTTATCAGAAATAATGCTACCTCTGAAAATAGAAATACATTATGCTCTGAACCAGATTGAGGAAGACTACTCCCCTCTGTTATGTTTTGTTTCAAGCTGTAAACACTATCACTAGGATTTTTTACCATAGCATTAAACCAAAAGGCACCATTAAGTTGTCATATTTTGCTCGTGCATTGCTAAATGTATGTAGATAAACTTTGAAAGTCAGAAATGGGGTTCTGGAAACTAATCATGTCACACTGAACTCGCACCACAAAGCGACATTTTTTCAGGAAACGTCTCGCACGCTTTACTGGGCTGGGGGTTAGGAAGATTGGAAGGTCATAGTGACATAGTATATGGTTCAAATCCATTCATATTTTACAGATATTATGTAAAGACATCATACTTGACGAAAATATATCCATTGAAGCCAAACAACAATACTAGTCTTGTGTGAATTTATTTTTAATCAAAACTTACCTACATTTTGGACGACGTCTTTCCTGGATTTAGGGTAGGGTTCATAATAATGATACTGTCACCAGCATCCTCGGCCAAAGCAGTCGCAAATTGTTTTGTGATAATCAAAAGATACCAACTAACACATTTATATGTAAAACGTACCAGTTTGAGTTCGTAATTTGGCTGAGAACTTCTTTTTTCAGAGGCAAGCGTCTGAAATGCTCGTGCATCACTCTTCAGGGTATAGTTGAATTTTGACTGAAAAGAGAAAGTGCGCCCTTGAATATTTCTTGTTAACATCGATTTTTATGTTCGGCAGGCCCCAAGCTTTCAAAAAATACCCATTTGGTTGAGTCCGCTTTTGGGTGCACGGTCAGCCCTCCGCCGTGACGGAGTAACAGGCTTCTCTCTTCCCACCACCAACCAAGCAGAACCTCCGACTCATGAATGTGAACTGTCGCAGTGTTATTCGTAACAGAGCTGACTTCTTGGCCTTGATAGACTTTACCAGGCCAGATGTAGTATGCGGGACGGAGTCCTGGCTAGGCCCAGATACCAAGTCCAGCGAAGCATTTCCCCCAGACTACATGGCCTACAGGAGAGACAGAGGTACTATAGCAGGCGGCGTGTTTATCTTGGCACACAAGAGCCTAGTGTCGTCAGCAGCACCAGAGCTACAATTAAGCAGACTGTGAAATGACCTGGGTCAAGATCCACCTGAAGCGGAACATCGACCTGCTGGTTGGATGCTTTTACATGCCCCATCGCTCCCCGAAAGACCTCACCGAACTCGACAAAGCACTGCAGAAGATCACTGGCGGCCAGAGACGTCGCGGCTGACCAGACAACCTACCCACGCTGTGACGTCATTCCAGGCGTGAACGACGTGGATAGATCTCGTGCAGACTCTCCTTCCGGCGCGACCAAAGCTTTGACTCACGAGTAAACGGGGGGACAAGACCGCCATTAAAGTGTGTGTCAGTGTGTGTGTGTGTGTGTGTGTGGGTGTATGTGTGTGTGTGTGTGTGTGTGTGTGTCACTGTGTGTGTGTGTGTGTGTGTGTGTGTGTGTGTGTCACTGTGTGTGTGTGTGTGTGTGTGTGTGTGTGTCACCGTGTGTGTGTGTGTGTGTGTGTGTGTGTGTATGTCACTGTGTGTGTGTGTGTGTGTGTGTGTCACTGTGTGTGTGTGTGTGTGTGTCACTGTGTGTGTGTGTGTGTATGTGTATGTGTGTGTGTCACTGTGTGTGTGTGTGTGTGTGTGTGTGTGTCACTGTGTGTGTGTGTATGTGTGTGTGTGTGTCTATGTGTCTGTGTGTGTGTGTGTCTCTTTCTCTCTGTCTTTCTCTTTCTCAGTCTTGCTCTCTTTCTCTGTCTGTCTGTCTGTCTGTCTGTCTGTCCCTCTCTCTCTCTCCCTTTGTCTCCATCGTTCGAGGAGGGGGGAGTATCCCGTCTCCAGTTTGTCATGTTTTCACACATAACCATTAATTGAAGATTGACGTAAAACAAAATCGGCTAAAACGTAGGCAACGTAAAGCTTCGCACCGTCCCGTTAGTTTGCAGCTCACAATGGCTTCTGAGGACGGGGCAGGGATTCTTTGTTGGTAAGCTTTAGAAATCAGATGACTTTATTTCGGCGTTTAACCGTCGAGCGTGTGCCTCTGCGCGCAGATGTACACACACACACACACACACACACACACACACACACACACACACACACACACACACACACACACGCACATACTACCACACACACACACGCACTCACACACACACAGACGCACACTGTCACACCCACACACACACGCACCCCACCCAGGGCCGGACTACCGGGGGGTTATGGGGGTTGCGCAACCCCCCCCCTAGCCTAAACATGTACCTTACTTATTTAATTTTTTTTTTATTATTGCTTATTTTATGCCGTTTTATGCAAGGAGCGACCATTTTCTTATCTCAGAATATGACCTACCCGTCAGCTTCAGAGAAGCCCCCTGACCCCCACAACAAGGGGGGGGGGGGGGGGTGGGTTCTAGGGTTTCCGGACCCCACCCCCCCCAGCCAAAAAATAAAAATATTGAATGAGGTATGCATTTCTTTATTTTACATTGAGTTTCAATTTTGGGGGTATTAATCAGTGACAAAATCTGCTGCCTGAAACTGATAATGATCATCCTCAGAATGCACCAGATTGCACCATTTTGCATCCTTTTTTTCAAAATTTTCCGGGGGGGCATGCCCCCGGACCCCCCTAGCAAGCTAGGCGCTTCGCGCCGTCGGCTCGGCGCTTCGCGCCTTCACACCCATATCTTCACAATATACTTTTGAAAAAACCCAGTCATAAAATGAACTGATCCGCCCCTGCCGCCAGGGGGGACATCCCCCTGGGCCACCACTGGCAACCCCCCCCTCCTCTTCGCCTAGTCCGGCCCTGCCACCCCCACCCCACACACACACACATACACACACATTCACACGCACACACAAGGGCTTACTCAGATAGAGTACTATAAAACAGGTAAGAAAATGAAAACAGGGAAACAGAAAGACAGACATTAGGCCAACAAGACAGAAAGACAAAGCCAAGCTTTGCAAACGTTAAAACGGATACCAACAAACAAAACGTACAAGCAACAGTATTGAATATTTTCCTGTTTATAATAAGAACAATGTTTTTACAAATTTGTTTCACTTCAAAATCGGGCCTAAACTTGCACCACCGAGCAACTTGTTAACGATGCTTGGTGTCAGGGTCGATGGCCTGTCCGATCTCATCGATGATGTCGCCCATGACGTTGGTGATGTCAGTGATGCTGGCGTTGAGGGCCTGGTGCAGCTCGGGCGCCAGGTTCTTGATGTCGCTGATGAGGTGTTGCACCTTGCTGAAGGCGTCCATAACCTTGATGGCCGTGCCCATCTTGGTGCCCGTCGTCACCGACCCCAGTGCCCCCAGCAGGTCGAACCCCCGCTCTGGAGAAAAAACCATACAGTGTTTATAATGGTGCCTTGTATAATGAACGATATATATGTGGACAGGGGAGGCTACTGCTCCTTTCACAGCAGACTCTGCACCCGAGTTGTTGAACGTTGGCCTTTAAGTCAACACCGGTGGATTGTGGAATTCTGTTTGTGATGGGGTCTGCGGGTGGTTTCCGATTGTCTGTATGTTCATGGAAACCTTCGGGTTTGCATAACAATTTTTATAGGGCTAAGAAATTAGCCCTAACATTTTCAATCCTGATTGCACTTCGCCTTCCGAGGTAATCGTAGTGTTACGGCACTCGGTTACATACATGACAGTGTAGCAGGACGAACCTTCGCTCTAAAGGACTCGATCATTTGCAATTAATATCGACATTGCTGTGGACTCGAAGGCCTCATATTGTTTCATCGTGCATAAGTCTAGAACAAATATTGATCCTATCAAAGAGTAGAATAGCTATTAAGTCGACAAGAAAAAAACACAAAACATAGTCTTTCTGTTTTATTTCGTTGATTTTACATGAAGTCAGCGTTTAATTTATAGCGTTTATAGGAACTACATTCACTCAGGAATCGAGTTTAATCCTGTTTAACTGTATTCGGAAGGTTGGTATCTCAAAACTTTGTCTGAGTTGGTTTTGAGTCATTCTCCAAAACTGATAAACAAAAGTGGGAATATGGACAAAACATAAGGCTTGATTAATTTTAGTTGAGTTAATGATAACAAGGTTCTTTGTTATCCGAATGACAGTTGGTGACAGTCTGACATCGGCGCCTCGTGAACTGGATGCGTTTACCATTTCCCGACCAGGGCCAAGAATGTGGAAACACACAGGTCCAAAAGTGTGGTTGAGGCCAATTCCACCCCACACCATCACGTTTAGTCCAGCCTGCGCATTGTGTTCCATGATGCAGTCATCAACATAACACTCACCTCTTCTTCTCCACACTCTCACGAGCTCATTAACATGATTAATGCAGCAAGGGTCATCATATCAGTGAAACAAGTGTTTTGTTTTTGCCAAAGTCGTATCCATGACTTTGTACTAACTTAGTGTAATAAGACGATTTGATAGTTTAGCCTATAAAGACGCTTGGATGACGTCAGAGATTGATGTAGTGCGGCAAGGCGGCAGTTGTATCCTGATAATAATATGGAATAAACGGCAGACATGAAACCGAACGGTCTTGTCTTTGATATATACGAATGTGAATCTGTGGATGACGAACAACGCGTATATTACAGCCACCAGTTCCACCTTTGTGATTCTGGGCCAATTGCTGGCACTGACTCCACGCCATGTCTTCGAAGAAGGACTTGTCCTCTAGCTGGACAGCAGTTTTGGAGGTCTCGCCCAGTCAGTCTTCATCGCGCTGTCTGGCCACTGCTGGGACTCTGGTGGTTCCCAATGATGTTCCTGGCAGTGTCAGTGGCTGTATGGAATCGATCTCGAATACGTTGTTGCAGGATCTGGCGATCTTGTCTTATTGAGATCAAGATTTTTTACAAGATTTGAAGTACCAGGAGTGATAGTGATTAATTTTTAGAACCTTCTTTTACAGTGATAGATCTGAATGTAAATAGTCTGAAACGTAGAACTTGCCATGTGAAGTGAAAAAGAAAATAACTGCATCGGTCTCGAATAGCAACTAGCATCTGCTGAAGGGACATTAAAACCCAAAAACCAAACCTTTTTGCGGTACCGCGAGGTATTTATTATGGTGAGCTTATATAGCGCGAACCACAATTAACTGTGCTCTCCGCGCTCTACATGCCGTGTGAAATGGATTTTTTTTACAGACAGACAGACAAACAAATTTTTTTTTTTAGACACAATATATAACGCATTCACATCGACCAGCAAACCTCAAGCCTGTTAGGCGAGCATTCACCTTTCACGGCCTTTATTCCAAGTCACACGGGTATTTGATGGACATTTTTATCTATGCCTATACAATTTTGCCAGGAAAGACCCTTTTGTCAATCGTGGGATCTTTAACGTGCACACCCCAATGTAGTGTACACGAAGGGACCTCGGTTTTTCGTCTCATCCGAAAGACTAGCACTTGAACCCACCACCTAGGTTAGGAAAGGGGGGAGAAAATAGCGGCCTGACCCAGGGTCGAACACGCAACCTCTCGATTCCGAGCGCAAGTGCGTTATCACTCGGCCACCCAGTCACTAACTGCGTTGCGTAACTGCAGTGCTTCCAGTGTTGACATGTGCACGTTTAAAGCAGCTCCCAGCGCTTCTGTGTCTCTCCCAGCTTTAAGTCGACCCGCTGCTCTCTGGCGTTTTGATGGTGTCAATCTTGACATCCTGGCCGTTTCAAAAGTAAGACTGACAGCAAGCGTGCCATGGTCTCTTTTGATGGCTAATGTGTCAGTGGACACATATCACACACCAGTTTTCTGCTGCTACGCTTGCACGTGCTACACGCGCATCATGTATAACACAAAGAACGAAATCTGACCATGCGCAGTGCTTGGAAAAGAACGCCTGCCGAGGTGAAGATTTTACCGTGAAGTATAAAGTTAACACTCACTGCTCTTGTTTTCCGAACAAATACGCCATTACGAGTGTGCAATGCAATATCAAATGGAACGAAAGCTCGCTTCGCACACAGCTTGGAAAGAAACCCTGCAGAGCTGACGACTTTACCGTTCAGTATAGGGTTACCACTCACTGCTCTTGGTGTCAGGGTCGATGGCCTGTCCGATCTCATCGATGATGTCGCCCATGACGTTGGTGATGTCAGTGATGCTGGCGTTGAGGGCCTGGTGCAACTCGGGCGCCAGGTTCTTGATGTCGCTGATGAGGTGTTGCACCTTGCTGAAGGCGTCCATGACCTTGATGGCCGTGCCCATCTTGGTGCCCGTCGTGACCGACCCCAGTGCCCCCAGCAGGTCGAACCCTCGCTCTGGGGGACAAAGAACAATACAGTGTTTGGTGTGATGCAGTGTTTTATGAACGATGTATATGACAAGAGAGCAGGTCGAACACTCTCTCTGGAGGAAAACCATACAGTGTGTTGTGAGCGATGTATATAACAGGGTAACAGGTCGAACACTCGCTCCGGAGGACAATTAACCTGTAAAGTGTCTGTTGTCTTGTCACATCAGTAGGCCAACAAGGCAACGCGAGGGCCACACGATGCCAGTTGGATCTATGTACTTGTATTACTCGTGGGCTTTTCTTCTGCATTCAATACCATTCAACCATATCTTCATCACCTACGTGTAACAGATTTGCAGGTCTGCGAAACAATTACTCTTTGGATTCGTGCTATCTCGTGCAATTGGCCGCTGCTGAACTGTTCTTTGATAAGATAACGGTCGACACTGGGGCACCACAGGGATACGTTTGCCTGTGCGTGTATTGTATGCTTGGTCGTTTTCTTTGCCTGTGCATGTATAGTTTGTTGGTTATGTTTGGTCGGTTTCTTTGCCTGTGCGTGTATAGTATGCTTGGTCGATGTATGTATTGTAAAGCGCTAAGAGTAGACAATTTTCTAGAATAGCGCTATAAAAGTTTGCATTATTATCATTATTATACGTCTTGTCCCAAGCTTCAGTTTAGCATTGGTCAAGTTGGCTGATGACATGGCTTTGCTTGCTCGTTTCAAGGATGCATTTTTTTTATTGCAAGATATCATTTGTTTATTAGTGATTCGTGATTTAGTTGCTTGGTTCCGAACACGTTTTCTTGAACTATGTGCCACGGACACAAACGAGTTGTGCATTGGAAACAGGCAAAAGTGAAATCCGTCATTTTTCTCTCGACTGCACATTCAATGTTATGAGGTGCAACAAGTTGCTTCCACATCTTGACAAAGTAGACAGTTTGCAGGTAGCGTATTGTGTGAAACTCACTGCTCTTGGTGTCAGGATCGATGGCCTGTCCGATCTCATCGATGATGTCGCCCATGACGTTGGTGATGTCAGTGATGCTGGCGTTGAGGGCCTGGTGCAGCTCGGGAGCCAGGTTCTTGATGTCGCTGATGAGGTGTTGCACCTTGCTGAAGGCGTCCATGACCTTGATGGCCGTGCCCATCTTGGTGCCCGCCGTGACCGACCCCAGTGCCCCCAGCAGGTCGAACCCTCGCTCTTGGGGACAGAGAACAGTACTGTGTTTGGCGTGGTGCAGTGTGTTGTGAACGATGTATATGACAGGGTACCATGTCGAACCCTCGCTCTGGCGGACAATACAGGTGTTTGGTGCGGTGCAGTGTATTACGAAAGATGTATGTCACAGGGTCGTATTCTTAGCATAATTCAGAATGGCTTCGGTATTTTTTCAGAATCATTGGGCACATTACTATTAATAGCTAGCTGTAAGAAAACTCACTGCTCTTGGTGTCAGGGTCGATGGCCTGTCCGATTTCATCGATGATGTCGCCCATGACGTTGGTGATGTCAGTGATGCTGGCGTTGAGGGCCTGGTGCAGCTCGGGCGCCAGGTTCTTGATGTCGCTGATGAGGTGTTGCACCTTGCTGAAGGCGTCCATGACCTTAATGGCCGTGCCCATCTTGGTGCCCGCCGTGACCGACCCCAGTGCCCCCAGCAGGTCGAACCCTCGCTCTGGGAGACAGAGAACAGTACAGTGTTTGGCGTGATGCAGTGTGTTGTGAACGATGTATATGACAGGGTCGAACCCTCGCTCTGGCGGACAATACAGGTGTTTGGTGTGGTGCAATGGTGTGGTATCAGAATCATTGGGCACATTACTATTAGCTAGCTGTATGAAAACTCACTGCTCTTGGTGTCAGGGTCGATGGCCTGTCCGATCTCATCGATGATGTCGCCCATGACGTTGGTGATGTCAGTGATGCTGGCGTTGAGGGCCTGGTGCAGCTCGGGCGCCAGGTTCTTGATGTCGCTGATGAGGTGTTGCACCTTGCTGAAGGCGTCCATGACCTTGATGGCCGTGCCCATCTTGGTGCCCGCCGTGACCGACCCCAGTGCCCCCAGCAGGTCGAACCCTCGCTCTTGGGGACAGAGAACAGTACTGTGTTTGGCGTGGTGCAGTGTGTTGTGAACGATGTATATGACAGGGTACCATGTCGAACCCTCGCTCTGGCGGACAATACAGGTGTTTGGTGTGGTGCAGTGTATTACGAAAGATGTATGTCACAGGGTCGTACTCCCAGCATGTCGAACCATGCTCTTTGGGACACATCATACAATATCTGGGCTTGTGCAAAGTGTAACCAACAAGGTATCTTAACTTTGATGACTTTTACAGAAACGCTTAAAGTGCAAAGAAGTAATTACTTTGATGCTTAAAAAACAACTAAATCGGAATAAGGAATCCTAACTTTGTTAGCTACATAAAACCTTAGCGGGGTGATGTATCCAGTATTTCATTCCTGCAGTAACACGAAAAGAAGCAGGACTTCTAACACTGTCATTGACGGCTACAGAAAGACTCAAAACCACGAGGGATTCGTACTTCGTTCGCTAGAGGACGCATACGTATACAAAGGATGAGAATTTAAACTTGTGATGGCTACAGAACGCCTTAAAATGATGATGGCTGGGTTCTAACATGACGGAAACAAGAAGCCATAACAGGATAAAGAATCCTAACCTTGACGTCAACAAAAAGCCTTAAGATAATGAGAAAACTAAACTGTGTTCTAGATTGGCTCGTGTACCCAAACACACCACTGGCCTGCCCTACACCTTCAGGTCTGACTGGCATATACATGTTGTACTCAGTGAAGCTGTTGCAGAGATCTGTTTGTCAACGCTACTGGCATTTCTTCTTCATTCGTCTGCGAGTGAAGTTCATTTCAGCGGTAATTCTCCATCGCGTGCACTTTTTCCACAGTATTCTTAGCATAATTCAGAATGGCTTCGGTATTTTTATCAGAATCATTGGGCACATTACTATCAGCTAGCTGTATGAAATCTCACTGCTCTTGGTGTCAGGGTCGATGGCCTGTCCGATCTCATCGATGATGTCGCCCATGACATTGGTGATGTCAGTGATGCTGGCGTTGAGGGCCTGGTGCAGCTCGGGCGCCAGGTTCTTGATGTCGCTGATGAGGTGTTGCACCTTGCTGAAGGCGTCCATAACCTTGATGGCCGTGCCCATCTTGGTGCCCGTCGTCACCGACCCCAGTGCCCCCAGCAGGTCGAACCCTCGCTCTGGGGGCCAAACAACACAGTGTGTCGAGTGGTGCAATATATTATGAACGATTTAGTGCTTTTAGTTATGCGCTATAGAAATCTCCTTAATAAATGAACAAATAAAATTTATATGACAGAGTAACAGGTCGAACCATAGCTCTTGGGGACAGATCATACTGTTTCTGAAGTGTTTCAATGTATTATGAACGATGCATACTATGACATGGTAGCAGGTTGAACATTTGCTCTATGGTGCACGCAAAGGTGTCTGGTGTGTTGGAATATATCATGAACGATGTACGTCGTATATATGCAAGCGTAGCACCCCAAGCAAGGCTAATCCGTGATCTAGCTGATGATAGACATAATCAATCCCAAGCATTACCAGGATGATGGGTGGATACTAACAGTGACGGTAACAGGAAGCAACATAAGTATGTGAAATTATAACTTTGACGTCAAGATGAAGCCATGTAGGATGAGCAATTCTTACGTCATCAGCAAGCCTTACAATGAGGAGGGTTCCAACACATCAGAGGAAGTTTTGAAAGGAGGAGGAAACTAAATTGCGTTCTAGCTTCAGAAGATCCGTTCGTTTAACTGAGCACCCTTATTTACCTGCTCGAAACCATCAGGTTTCGTCTGAGTGTATCTAACGCTCGTTGAATATAATTTGCTTTGGCACATTTCACTTTGACTGCTGGTGTTTCTCTATCAACAGTGTGCAATTGACGTTCACTTAATTGTCATCCTGCACAGTCTGCTCTTCTTGTCTTCTTCTGGTCAGCGCGCTGTCTGAAACTCACTGCTCTTGGTGTCAGGGTCGATGGCCTGTCCGATCTCATCAATGATGTCGCCCATGACGTTGGTGATGTCAGTGATGCTGGCGTTCAGAGCCTGGTGCAGCTCGGGCGCCAGGTTCTTGATGTCGCTGATGAGGTGTTGCACCTTGCTGAAGGCGTCCATGACCTTGATGGCCGTGCCCATCTTGGTGCCCGTCGTGACCGACCCCAGTGCCCCCAGCAGGTCGAACCCCCGCTCTGGGGAACAGAGAACAGTGTCTGGTATGGTTCAATCTATTACAAACGATGCATATATGAATGTTTTCTATTCCAAGCAGATCGAACCCACGCTCTGGGGGGCAAACTATACAGTGTTAGAGGGGTGCAGTGGGTAATGAACGATGTATACGGTAGGGAAGCAGGTCGAAACCTCGCTCTGGGGGAAAACCATACAGTGTGTGATGTTGTGTTATGTAGTGTGCACGCTTTACACGACAGGCTAGCAGATCGAACCAATACGGTGTTCGGAATGGTGCAATGTTTTACGAACGATGCAATTGACTGCGTCGCAGATCGGAGCCACGGGGATGGTAAAATTCACGTCCACATTAAGGGTACAGGTTTTTGCCAGAAAGTGAAATCTACTAGCATTACATGTGACAAGACAGCCTGACCTTTGTAGTGAACTTAGCTATCTTACGGTTGAAAATGAATGTCTACCGGCCATAACGTTCCACTCAAACTGTGGACGAAGCTGAATAGCTACTGGGAAAGAAAGGTATTCTAAGTTTAATAGTTACGCACATAAACTTATATTTAGATGACGAATCATAACTTAGATGGATACACAAAAATCAAAGGGATGAAACCTATTATACTTGATGGCTGGAGAAAGCCCTAACAGGATGAAGGGTCCTAAGTCGTGTTACTGCAATGTCAGTGTCAATGGTTTGTGTAGTCAGCTTAGTAATGTTGGCTTCGCAAAATCAACGTTTTTGTAGTTAATGTGAGGCTTTATATATATGAGGTTTCCTAAGTTTGATGGCTGTAGAAATGCATACAGGGAAGACGGTTCCCAGTTGTCATGTTAACAGAAACACTGAAAAAAAATTGGAATTCTAACATTGAAATTGACGGCTACAAAAACACTTTAAAACACAAGAGATACTAAATTTATTGGCTACAGAAAAACCTGAACAGGATGAGAAATCCAAATAACGACGGCTTCAGAAAGCCATAACAGTATTTGTGACGGAAGCAGGGAGTTTTAAGGCCGTTGACCGGGTCCAGACATTGTAGTTAGCAGAAAGCAACCCATCGTGGAGGAATCCTAACGTTGGAGTCAACAGAACGTTTAAACTTTATAGTTTCAAGATGATGAAGAAACAAAACTGTGACTTAGATTTAAAGGTTTTACGCATCTACCCCTCTTGGCCTTTCATTGACCAAAAAGACTGATACTGTTGTTTCATTGCCTGTTTAAGCCACTAAAGCTGGGACATAGATCGTGTTGACGTTACCATCGTTTCTCTATCATCAGTGTGCATTGAAGTCCATTCCATTGTGATTCTTCACAGTCTCATCTTCTTGTCTTCCTCTAGTCAGCGCGCTGTGTGAAACTCACTGCTCTTGGTGTCAGGGTCGATGGCCTGTCCGATCTCATCGATGATGTCGCCCATGACGTTGGTGATGTCAGTGATGCTGGCGTTGAGGGCCTGGTGCAGCTCGGGCGCCAGGTTCTTGATGTCGCTGATGAGGTGTTGCACCTTGCTGAAGGCGTCCATGACCTTGATGGCCGTGCCCATCTTGGTGCCCGCCGTGACCGACCCCAGTGCCCCCAGCAGGTCGAACCCTCGCTCTTGGGGACAGAGAACAATACAGTTTTTGGTGTGGTGCAGTGTGTTATGAACGATGTACATATAGGCCAAGAGAGCAGGTCGAACCATCGCTCTGGGGGACAAACCGTACAGTGGCTATGATATGTTGCTGTGTATCATGAACGATGTATCTGACAGTGTAGCAGGTGGAACATTCGCTCTAGAGGACAGATCATCTGAAATCGACATTGCTGTTGACTCGAAAACCTCATATTGTTTCATCGTGCACAACTCTAGAACAAAATATTGATTATATCTAATAGTAGAATATCTATTTAAGTAAGCCTCGTTAACAAGAGAAAACCAAAACATAGTCTTTCTGTTTTATTTCGTTGATTTTACCTAAAGTCAGCATTTAATTTATAGCGTTTACGAGAACTACATTCACTCAGGAATCGAGTTTAATGCTGTTAAACTGTGTTCGGAAGGTTCGTATCTCAAAACTTTGTCTGAGATGATTTTCGTAGTAAACGTCGAAATACTTAGCTAAACAGGTTGGGCATCTAGTCCAGGATACCTTAGATCAAGAAATGCGACGGGAGGAAAATACCCAATTTACACTGGACTTTGATTTGTGTAACCTGTAGAATAAGCATTTGTCACTGATAAAACAGAACCGTTGTAAGAATCTTCAACCTCATTGAATTCCGTTGCTGTGATTCTTCATTATTTGGTGCCTCTTATGGCAATTCTACATATTGCTGAATTCATTTCTTGTCATGTGTTTCCTAATATTATAGTTATGTTATCATATAATCGTGAACCAACAAAGAAGACATTTAAAACTCTATAACACGTATAGAACGAAATGTGACCACGCACACAGCTTGGAAAGAAACCCTGCAGAGCTGACGACTTTACCGTTCAGTATAGGGTTACCACTCACTGCTCTTGGTGTCAGGGTCGATGGCCTGTCCGATCTCATCGATGATGTCGCCCATGACATTGGTGATATCAGTGATGCTGGCGTTGAGGGCCTGGTGCAGCTCGGGCGCCAGGTTCTTGATGTCGCTGATGAGGTGTTGCACCTTGCTGAAGGCGTCCATGACCTTGATGGCCGTGCCCATCTTGGTGCCTGTCGTGACCGACCCCAGTGCCCCCAGCAGGTCGAACCCTCGCTCTGGAGGACAGAGAACAGTACAGTGTTTGGCGTGATGCAGTGTGTTATGAACGATGTAGTTGACAGGGTAACAGGTCAAACACTCGCTCTGCGGGACAATTAAACAGTACAGTGTTTGGCGTGATGCAGTGTGTTATGAACGATGTAGTTGACAGGGTAACAGGTCGAACACTCGCTCTGCGGGACAATTAAACAGTACAGTGTTTGGCGTGATGCAGTGTGTTATGAACGATGTAGTTGACAGGGTAACAGGTCGAACACTCGCTCTGCGGGACAATTAAACAGTACAGTGTTTGGCGTGATGCAGTGTGCTATGAACGATGTAGTTGACAGGGTAACAGGCCAAACCATGAGTTTCTGGATTGGTGCAGTGTGTTATGAACAATGAAATGACAGGAGAGCAGGTGGAACCCTCGCTCTGGGGGACAAATCATACAGGGTCTGGAGTAGTGGAGTGTATAACACAGGGTGCAACTGACAGGGTAGGAGGTCGAACCTTTGCTCGGGGGGACAATAAAGTAATAGTGTCTGGTGTGGTGCTATGCATGATGAACGGTGTAGCCACCATCTGGGGGACAATAAAGTAATAGTGTCTGGTGTGGTGCTATGCATGATGAACGGTGTAGCCACCATCTGGGGGACAGAGCGACTCTGAGTGTGCAATAGTGCAGTGAATTCTGAGCGATATATACGACACAGTATCGCTCTCAGTATGTGGGGTTCACTTTTGGGTGGTAGTCCTGTATATACTTGTGTCGCCCATGTCGTGAATTTTCGTGAAAACTCACTCTGTTGCGGGGCGGCGGTTGAGGCAGCCAGGCCGATCAGCAGGAGTAGTAGCAACTTCATGTCGGGATGTGAACGGCTGTCTGCAACAAACGATGAGGTCATGTGCACACAAGCGTTCACTCGGAGCAGGAGTTGGGAAAAGTCTACATGTCCCGAAGGGAATACAAGATGACGTTAGTTTTGTCGGGATATCAACAGACACAGGAATACAAGATGACGTTCGTTTTGTCGGAATATCAACAGCCGTCTGCAACAAGCAGATAAGTCACGTGTACTGACACGGGAACGAAACTAAACGTCGTCTACATTTCACTACAGGGAACACAAGATTCCGTTAGTGCTGTTTGTTGGAAGGGTCAGCAAGCGCCAGTGCACGATGAAACTAATACGGCTCAGTGTGCTATGTTCTCAGTGTGCTATGGTCTCAGTGTGCTATGTTCTCAGTCATCGAACAACAAAATAAAGACAAAGGAATTAGTGTTTTGGGGGATTGATTTTATAACTCTTTCCCTCCGTCTCTGTTTCTCACTCTATCTCTATTTCCATATATGCCACCATAACTCTCTCTCACGCGCTACCCAGGTGTGTGTTTTGGTATATTCAGCCACCCGCCCTTGTGGTTTTGGTATATTCAGCCACCCGCCCTTGTGGTTTTGGTATATTCAGCCACCCGCCCTTGTGGTTTTGGTATATTCAGCCACCCGCCCTTGTGGTTTTGGTATATTCAGCCACCCGCCCTTGTGGTTTTGGTATATTCAGCCACCCGCCCTTGTGGCGAAATGAACGATATCGGCAACTGCGATACGCGGAGAGAGGGGCATGAAGATTGTCTTGTAAGTTGACCCGCAATGGTTTCAGTCTGGATTCGAACCTGTGAGTAAAGGATTGACCACCTCTCTACGAGGTGATTAAGCAGCTGACAGCTGTGTCTACTTCCGTCCTACAGTCTCTTCACCTCAACCGTTGTCTTGTTTTCATTGGTTGTTAAACTGTTTGTGTCCCGGTGTAACACGACATTTTTACTCCACGAAAAATTGACTCCGGAGTGAAAATGTCGTACGAATGTTTTACTCGGGGTACGCCAGTCGTGGGGATTCAATTCCTCGTGCTAGGGGGAAGTATTTTTTTTCGCGAATCGAGGGTAAGATTTTCGTGGGAACGTTTTACTCGGAGTACAACTGTCGTGGGAAGTAATTTTCTCGTGTTGGGGGAGATTAATGTTTTCGTAAGGGGCGTAACATTTTTGTACGAAATATTTACTCGGGAGAAAACATGTCGTGGGAGTAATGTTATCGTGTTACACCGGTTTTTGCAATTTTACTGCCAGGAAAAGTCATGAGCGCACGCAAATGTCATGTTCACATCCTTGCACTCACGAATGCTCACACGTACACGCTTGATCTGCCCCCCCCCTTCCCAAACGAGCACACACACACACACACACACACACATACACACACAAATACGCACTCACGCACGCATTCACTCACGCACGCACACACACACACACACACACACACACACACACACACACACACACACACACACTTACACACTGATAGACAAATGACATGTCCTCAGTTTGTACCTTATAGGGATCATAGTAAACGAATGTCTGACAGACGTCATAAAAGACTTAACATGTCTTGCGTCATTATGACGCACGAAAGTTCCATCACCCCTGGAGGAAGAATACACAGAAGTGGTTCTGTATTTGGGGGAATGCAGCAATAGACGAGGACGGGCGCTGTGGCGGGGTGGTAAGACGTCGGCCTCTTAATCGGAAGGTCGAGGGTTCGAACTCCTGCCGCGGCCGCGTGGTAGGATAAGTGTGGAGATTTTTCGGATCTCCCAGGTCAACTTGTGTACAGACCTGCTAGTGGCTTATCCCCTTTCGTGTGTACACGCAAGCACAAGACCAAGTGCGCACGGAAAGGATCCTGCAATCCATTTCAGAGTTTGGTGGGTTATAGAAACACGAGAATACCCAGCATGCTTCCTCCGAAAGCGGCGTATGGTTGCCTAAATGGCGGGGTAAAAACGGTCATACACGTAAAAATCCACTCGTGCTAAAAATATGAGTGAACATGGGAGTCTAAGCCCATCAACGAAGAAGAAGAGAACTACAAATCCAAGCAGCCTGCCAATATATAAGAATGTCTCCCAAAGGCAACGTTCTGTTACATCCTTGTCTGGCTTCGTGTCATCCGTCGTTGAGACAACAAGAATATTCTCCGGCTTCGTTACGTGTATCGGTACTCGAATCTTGGCTTGAGGTAAGTCAGTTTTCAGACGAAGATTCATACATGATTCTGCTTTTTATTTTGAGTCAAATATTGACATAATGTTTTCTGATAGACAAGGAATCAAGACAATAGACGTGGTGTATGAATGTGTGTGCGTGTGTGTCAGAGATTCTGATAAAACTATCAGACAGATCTTCATGAAACTTTTAATAAATTATATGTTCTCGCTTTCTGTCTCTCTTTTTGTCTCTGTCTGTTTCTCTCTCTCTCTCTCTCTCTCTCTCTCTCTCTCTCTCTCTCTCTCTCTCTCTCTCTCTCTCTCTCTCTCTATCGTCGCTCGGTCAAACTCGGCCAAACTCATCGTAAAGGATAATGCCTCAACAGATATGAAATTAAAAATGCTTAACTTTCTCCCACTGGAAAAGCATCTCAAGTTAAACAAAGCCATTTTCATGCATAAATTGTATTACGGTAAAGTGCCGATTTACATTACATCACTATTTAATAAAGCTACCCACAGTTATGGGTCGGTCAACTTGATCCCACCGATTCCACGAATTTACCTGTATAAGACCAGTCTTGCTTTTTCGGGTACTTCAGTTTGGAATTCGCTTCCATCATCCTTTAAGCACTTAAAGTCATTAAAAAGTTTTTAAAAATGTGTTAAAAACCACTAAATGTCAGAGTAGTTTAACGCCTTTTGATTTACCACACTTAGTACTACATCAAAGATATGCTGTGCATTGTATGTTCTGAACATATTTTTGTTGTACTATTGCTACATGTTCGATTGCTACCAGCTTGTATTTATAATTACCTGCATAGTATGCATTTGATTTTAATGAATAACCACATATGTATGCTCTTCATGCCTCATCTTCATCA
>NC_090248.1:1731152-1739671 GCF_037325665.1 Littorina saxatilis
CACACGGGGGTGTTCGGACACCGAGGAGAGTCTGCACACAAAGTTGACTCTGAGAAATAAATCTCTCGCCGAACGTGGGGACGAACTCACGCTGACAGCGGCCAACTGGATACAAATCCAGCGCGCTACCGACTGAGCTACATCCCCTAGAGGAAACTGGAATTCCAGTTTCATCTGGCAATCTGGAATTCTACTTTCCCCTAGGGGAATCTCAGATTCCTCTGGATTCCACTTTCCACTGTGACATATACAAAGTACATCATACCAATTACCATGTACAGTATTACTATGCATCTTCAAATGTATGAATAATTTCATCTACAAAGTACTTGTAATACAATTTACAAAGAACAAAAGACTGCTGAATTATCTACCTCAGTACATGTTCATGGCTTCAGACTATACATAAATTTTAGCATACCGATTTGACAAGCAAAAGCTGTAAGTGGTAAAGAAATGTGTAACTTACTCTTCAGGGGTAGTCTGCAAATGTAAAGCACCATGCCAAGTCATCCTGATTGATACCTCTCCAGTACATGTATCCATGTTTAAAGGTAAACTGTTGGAACTGGAAGACAGGAGTTGTATGAATGATGCACATCATCTCTAGTTTTTCGGCAGGCCTGAAAAAAACAGAACAATATTAACCTAACATGTCTTGAAAATGAAATAAGTACTATTTCAACTTCACTATCAGAGCCAAATCACTCACTAATTCAGTAATTGTTTTGTTTATTCTTTTACAACCATATAGTTCATACACTGATACAGAAGCATTTGATTCTGTGCATGCAGATTAAAGATCAAGCATTTTCTAAACTTGAGTAAAAAAAAAGAACACAACAAACACACACTCTGTGACTCACAGTCACACCCAGTTACTCAGTAACACACGTATACACAACAGATAAATCTTGCTCAGTTCTACAAAGGCCACGTTTGCAATGGTCATGTCTTGGATTTTAAAAACAATAACTTACCTGCTTGTTGATCCAAACCGATGATTGAAAATCAGTGAGAGGAAAATGTCCTGTAGTGTACAGTGCGATTCGTGCATAGTGAGAGGTACATAATAACGTGCTATTGTAGATAAGCTCACAGCGAGTCGCATTCAAATTACTAACTGACGACTACATTGTGAAAAAGGGAAACTGGATCACACGGGTTCACGATGGCTCAGGGGTAAGATAAACCACGCAAAAATAAATTCTTTGAAAATTGTTCGCTCTTTACGGAGGGCACCTAGGATGTTCTCAAGCGGTGAGTGTTTAAATGAAAGTGTGTTTGTACTGTGTGTAAAAGCCTGACAGAATCTGTGATGGTTTACTGGAGGCTTACTGTGCATTTAAATTGCTCGTGTTGGGGTGAAGTAATTTATTCGTTATTTATTCGTGTAATGGGTGAGTGCTTTTTTTCGTAAAGGGAGTAACTTTTTCGTACGAAATGTTTACTCCGGAGTAAAAATCTCGTGGGAGTAATTTTCTCGTGTTACACCGGAACGGTATGCAAAACGCTGTGTTCTTT
Source organism: Littorina saxatilis (assembly GCF_037325665.1). NCBI lineage: Eukaryota > Metazoa > Mollusca > Gastropoda > Littorinimorpha > Littorinidae > Littorina > Littorina saxatilis. The sequence continues at coordinate 1,732,677 of NC_090248.1, forward strand.
CTTTCTTTATTTGGTGTTTAACGTCGTTTTCAACCACGAAGGTTATATCGCGACGAGGGAAAGGGGGGAGATGGGAAAAACGCTGTGTGTGTTCCATTTAATAAGGTTAGGTTGAAGTGTACTCTTCGAATATTCTGATGAAAAAAGACCCTTTGATCACAATGTTCGCGATAACAATGCTTTATGTGACCACAGGTAGTTTCGGGACCATAGGCTCTTTTTGGACTCTCTAAAACTCCACGTAGGGGGTCCATTATTGACCCTCTAAACATTAAAAGTGGGGGTCCCGGGACCATCTAGGACAAGTGTCCGTGGGGAGCCCCGCTGAGTATTAATTCTAGGCTGTAAATTCTACATAAATATGAGCATGTGAATGTTGTCTTTGTATATAGCACCTGACGTCGCAATGTTATAATTCAATGTCTTAAAGTAACTTTCAATTTATACAACAGCTATTCGATTTCAAAGATACTTTTGATTTTTTCCACACAGTTGGGTCTTAAAATGATACAGGTTATGAAACGTTTAAATGGTGGTGGAAATATTCAGACACACATGCGTGTCGGTGCAACCATATTTTTGTTGATTTAATTTTAATTTTAATTCAAGCCTGCTTTTGAATATACAATTATATGCTTTCTTAGTGGAAGTCCTAGGTATTTGTGGTATGAAGATATAAAATTAGTACTCGGTAAACGTATTTTGTCTTCACGTAATGTTCACATTTTAACGATGTTGAGTTATTTCAGCATGTGTTTCGCTTTTCTGTGATTTTACTACATTATGAAGCTAATACTTTTTTTTATATTTTTTTTTATAAATAAGCCCCCGCCTACGTTTTGTAACATTAAAACTAAATATTTTCAAAAAAGTCAAAATTTCATTTTTTGACCATTGTGATTTTTGCGATTTTTTTCATTTTTGGGGCCCATTATTTCACCACATTACAAAGATACAGCTTAGAAAAACATTCGAGGTATACACTATGTGCATGTCGGTGTATCCAGAAAATTTTGCATTTCTACAACAAAAATTGCAAGCGCGGCGTCGACGCAAAACTGACCAACAACGCAAAACAGCAAATAACGCCAAATAATGGAAACTGTGAACGTCCATATCTCTGAAAGTATTTGTCATACAGCCTTACAATTTTGCAACCTTCTTAGTTACCACACCGACTACACACATGCAACAAATAACATACTAGAAATAATTTTGAAAATAAATGTAAACAAAAACCACTATTTAATTTGTTGTCACCTCGCACCACCCGAGCTGTCACCACCTCGGGCCAGGTATTCTGAACGGTTGAGCCGTCTATATAAGCTTATAGGCTCAGTCCTTCTCCAGACCAGTTATCATCACTATACCAGATCTGAAAAGGCCTTTACAGATGATAAACCATCTCTTGACTAGGACACGTCCCTTTAATCAAGATCTCTACTGCTTGACTACAGCTGAATTGTCCCGAACGACACTCACACACACCACACACACGCACACACACACACACACACACACACACACACACACACACATACACACACGCGCACGCACGCACGCACGAACGCACGCACACACACACACACACACACACACACACACACACACACACACACACACACACACACACACACCAAGGGAGACCAGGAGTATTGGACCAGATCAATAGTGGGAGTTGCTTCCCTTCCTCTAACGTACCAGATTATTCTCTCTGGCTTTCTCTTTGCTTCCCGGTTCTTGTCCCGAATGCACCAATCACACAGACTGCCGACAACAAAAAATGAGAGAACGACACACACACACACACACCACACACATCAGTTTGAAGACTGTAGAGAAAGAGAGAGAGAGAGAGAGAGAGAGAGAGAGAGAGAGAGAGAGAGAGAGAGAGAGAGAGAGAGACTCTGAGAAAGAACGAACGAACGAACGAACGAACCAACTTTATTTTTCGAGGGTAATGGAGTAGATACAGCAAAGATCTTTTTTCATCCAGCCCTCGCCCAAGAGGGAATTAATTAAGCAGTGCATAATATTAAAGCAGGAGAAGAAGCAAAACAAAAACATAAAAACATGGTTATTAAATGAGACAAAGAGAGAGAAAAAAAATGTTCATAGCATACATGCCAACATGGTCATTGGTAATGGTATACATTAAAACACACACTTTGACACACACGGTCACATGCACACAGACACACACAGACACACATGCACATACAGACACACACGCACACACAGACACACGCACACACACATACACACACACATACACACACATACACACACACACGCATACACACACACACACACACACACACACACACACACACACACACATGTACACATTGTACACATAATCATAATGTATGTGCAAAATCCATGAAGAGAACAACGTAAACAGAGAGAGAGATTATATGAAATGATTATACTAGTAGATCTTCATGTACTTATCAAACAGCAGTACCTGATCGCGGCATTAAGTGCCACACGACGATGAAAGCATATACAAAAAAGTATGTCTTCTAAAACTGGCAACAGAAAGTGGCTGTCTGAGAGAAACTGGTAAAACATTCCATAGAAATGGACCTGAGTATGCCAGACTAGTTTTATATAAGTCAATTCTAGGGAGGGGAACATTTAGTTTCTTCGTGCGGCTTGATGAAGTCTCAGTTAATAATATTCTTTTAGTTAAATAGTCTGGTACATGTCCAAGAACTATTTTATGCATAAACCTTGCCTTGTTAAACGCTAGTCTGGATGAAAGTGGAAGAATTTCAGCTTTTTTGTAGTCATGATTAGAGAGGGTGCTGTTTTTCAGCAGAACAACTTTTACTCCGCGTCTGTGCAAAGATTTTAGGGGTCTTAAAGCTGCATCACTTGCAGAATCCCAAAGGGTTGATGCATAGTCTATTCCAGACTGCACATGCGCTTGAAAAAATGTTCTGCGCGCATCAAAATTTAGAAAATGTTTAATCTTTGCAGACTGATGAACTTTTTTTGCTGTAGAGAGAGAGAGAGAGAGGGTGAGGAAGGAGGGAGAGAAAGAGGGGGCCATTGCGTGCTGTCTTCTTGTCTGTATCCTGTCGACGACGCCATTTTGTAGAGGTTCGGAAAAGAATGTTCTTTTGGTTTTCTCGTCTCTTGTGTTACGGACTCACTGGACTTTCACTCACAGACACAACATATGACATTGTGACAACAGCGGAGTACTGGGCATGGCAAACTTTATTCCTGTGTTAATAACATCTTCTTCTCTCCTCCACTGCGCCTACCGACCGAAGCCGGTGGCTACAAGCCACAACATACAAAGTTAACTACATCTCCACAGTCAGTGGATCACACAACAAAATACGTCCACACTCTTCCCAAGTTCTCAAAGTTCTCTCCGTTCTCTGTCACGCCCTAGCATGTACATACATAATCAAACTTTTGCTAGAATCACAAACATCCAATCACAATCCTAGTAACTATTAGCAACACAACATTCTAAGATAATAAGCCATTCCATTGGTTAAAGACAAGAAGAAAGGGGGGGGGGGGGGTTGGGACCAAAACCTTCCAAGCCACCTGGCATCTCCTATGATCTACATCAACTTGAAAGGAATGACACCTACTTGACCAAGAAACACAGGTCCCAAAATGATGCGTGTGACGTCACATAGCGAGACACCGGTCAAACTGAGGAAAACTTTGATTTACTTGATCCAAACATTTATTAATGCACTTTAACTCAAAAAAGTATCTTAAGGGAATAAGAAATGAAGTGCACTAAGTTAGATTTACGAAAAAGTTACAATTATGGAGATAACAAAGGAGTTCCAGACGTCACCTACTGGGCGCTAACACTCACTCACGAACATACAGCAACATAGTGTCTATATCCATTCATTAACATATAAATATGTTATATTCGGATTAAAAACAAGCTCTGAAAATTAAAAAAAAAAATATAACATCGTTTTGTTGTTTTACCTTGTCATAAACTGTGTTATACAGAGTAGGGGTCAATCGAGTCGTGATTGCAGGCGAACGTGTCATTTCGACACGCCACAAAATTCGTAATAATGCATATATTTCACCAGCTGAAGACCGTTGTGGAGGAAATTATTTTCTCAACATGATCATATATTTGAATTATTCGATAAACCGTACCATAATTAGAAAAATGAACATAAATCTGTCTTCTGTTTTGATATACCTTATCTGGTTCATATTGTACGACCTTTTGAAAATAACAAAAAATCACTCGCAACAGTGGGCGCGAATGAGTTGCGTTTCTTTCGCCGGGTACTGTACATTGAGTCACGATAGTGTATTTGAATAAATCGTTGCATAAAGCAACGAATGACTTACATGACTGAGCTACCCCAGAGCTTTGGCCTGAGCGAGATTTGACCACGCCTCGATCGACACGCCTGTTTTATAATAGATAAATACTGAGCTGGACATCTTACATGTGATTAATCGTTTCTCGGACCAGTCGAGTTCAGTCCACTGACAAGGTAGGACAATACAGTACATCTCTAACTTACTGAAATCATTTTTTTTCAAAGCTTTCTTATGTTTCTTTGAAAACAGTTTGTTATTGTGTTTTTATGTTTGGTACGAGACTTGATTGGAAGAGTTTTTCAGCGATTTTGTTTTAGTTTTTCAAACGATTAATATTGTGTTGCTTTTTATTTTGGTTGGGCTGTTGCTGATATTTTCATTGCTGTTTGTGTGCCTTTTCTTTTTGTGTGCGTGTGTGTGTATTTGTTTGTAAATGTGTGTGTTTGTTTGCTTGCTTGCTTTCGCTGTTTTTGTTTGTGGCCGTGGTTGTGTATGCTGTACGTTCCATCTTTGACTGGCTCCAACGCATTCACTTTCTTAACTTTATGAAAAGAATGTCTGCCTTTCAAGATCGTTGAGATGTGTAACGCTTTGCTGCCTTTCGTGATCGTGTTGCGTTCAGCGTGCGAGCATGGTTCCCAATCACTGTCAGATGTTATCCATTCGGTTTCTGTTTGTACATGCATGGGTTTGGCAAGAATGGATTTACAAAAAAAAGTTATTGGAACATGTATGCAGTCATCAAAATCCAACATTGACTAGTGCGTCAAGCCATGGTCTGTAAGGAGGACACACACATACATGTATGATATATACATGATATATACATGATAGACACACATACATGTATGATATATACATGATATATACATGATACATGTATGATATATACATGATAGACATAGAAGAGAAAAAGGACTGCCTAAGGTAGGCTTTGTAGCGTCAACGCTCCATCTCAAAGTGGCGGACGCTAGAGATGAAAGGACTCGACCCCAACAAAGACGACATGTGGTTAAAGGTACTGAACTTGTCAAATCCAGGTGCACGGAGCCTCTGGGGCTTTTAGTCATACCTCAGGCAGCTATCCGTTAGAAGAACTACCAAGTTTCATTGACTTGCACCCAAAAAGTCAAGAACTGCGATTTTTGTACGAATTAATTTCGTACTCGGACCCGGCTGGTCTTGACCTATTTTTGGATCTAAATTTAGATCAGGTAGATCACCACATCATGCACAAAAAGACACGTCACTAGCAAACTATGTCAGACGTCATCATGAGTTTGTGTAAAACAAAACGGAGGCCGGAATCACTCAGTTGAATCGAACTCCGACCAAACACCACGCAATAACTAGGTTAATGTATGCTCTCGCGTGAACAAGAAACTGTCGAGCTTCACAGATGTCGTCGTTGGGTAGTTTTGGGTTTGTTTTACTACCATAGGAGGATTTTTGAACTGTAAATGCACTCAGCTGCAACAAAAACGCAAAACGAAGGCTGTGAGCTGCACTGTGTCTTTACTAGTTTTAACATTCGTTCTTGTCTCAGATCATAAAGTATTGAACTTTTGTGATGAAAAGTTCTATTTTCTGTGTGAATCCAAACGGATAATAAACACTTTTTAAACTAATAATAACACTACTTCGCACTTAGGCTTAACGCTGAGAACTACCAGAATACATGAACACATCAGTTTTGCGACAAAAATACATCACAAGTTCCGGGATGAACAACCGAGGGGTCAGTCTGGAAATAAGACAAAGGTGGCATCAGCTTTTTGTCTTAAACTGCCGGTGTGAAATCCAGTTTGGTAATATCAATACTAGTTCGTTCCCAGAGAGCCAAGGAGTGTGAAGCGGGAAGGGGGGTGGGGAGGGGGAGGGGGTAGTGCAGATGTTACAAAGGAGGTCTTAGAGGGAAAGTAGAGAATACTACATGGCTTGCTGTGTCATATACTACATGGCTTGCTGTGTCACATCAGATTTACACGAGTACGTGTTGTTGTAAAACTGAATTACGAGCGAACTTGTTATATTTTAAAAATCAACGAATGCAAATCTGATATGACACAGCAAGCCATGTAGTATTCTGTTTATCCTACATACTGTACTTGCGTGCCTTTTGCTCCAAACGTCCCACAGTCGAAGCGCCGAAACCGAAGAGGCGTCTTATGGAACCTTGATATCTTCCAAAGCCTCGTGAAATCTTTGACGCCAAAGCAAAAAGTCACTCTAGCAAGTATAGCATGTCTTGTATGTTTAAAAAAAATCAGCAAGCATAAAAGTGTTCCCAGAATGACATTTTTCTTGGTGCCTTTGACATCATGAGCAGTGGAAAATGAAGTCCCTACCAGACTAGTTTGACACGACTTGATTTACATGATATTCACACATGTGACAGATTATATGGTTTAGTTAGGCCAAAAAAAAAATAGGTCTGTTTACGGTAACCCGACCGACCCTATTTTTTTCGCGCGACCCTAGACTTTTTTTTGGCATTTGGGAAAAAAAAAAAAATCTTTGTTTTTTTTGTGCAAAATAACGTAAAAATATGGGGTTTTTTGGGGAAAAAAAAAAAAAAAAAAAAAAAAAAAATCCCGACCTACCGACCCTATTTTTTGTTTGGCCTTATCTAATGGGTGGTCTCTCTCACGTATGTAGCATAA
>NC_090248.1:1739871-1742371 GCF_037325665.1 Littorina saxatilis
CTTCTTCTTGATTAAACATCGCCCTACGCCACCCCCCAAAATTAAAAATAAATAAATAAATAAAAATACACCAACCTCATAACCACACTAACCCCAACCTCTCCCCCTATCCACCTCCTCGCCAGCCGCCACCGCAATCAACATCTGTCAGTTAACATGGCGCACACCAACACACTGAGCTACGACTGTATCCAGTACATGACGTCACACTCCCGTGTCCCAGACAAGAAAAGTCACATTGAATTCAGACATGCATAAATGATAATAAATCTGGTTCCTCGGTACAGATTGATATTCACGCGTTCACGATCCAAGAGCTGAGTGACACAGTGCCTCGCTTTGATTAGCGTGATAACGAGTCGCTACATTTCCCCGGGGACATCTGGACGGGAAGGATCACAGTCCGAATGTAGGCTACGCCTCTGTGTCCCAAGTTTGGAAAGCGCAGAGGACTCATTGTCCCTGTGCGTTGCCGGGACTTAAAGGGGGGGGGGGGGGGTGTCCGAGACATTTGGGATGCTGGAGGAGTGTTCTGGGAGTATTGTTCACCACTGCACCACTAAAGGCACAACAATTAGGGCTAAAAACCCTCCTCCCTCATGCGCTCCCCCCTCCCATCCTCCTCCCTGACCGTCGGATATTGATTTATTCAGTACAATGGTTACTTGAGCTGTTGACACCAAACTGTGTGTGTGTGTGTTGGTGTGTGTGTGTGTGTGTGTGTGTGTGTGTGTGTGTGTGTGTGTGTGTGTGTATATGATGACGTCATACCGCTTTTAATGATGTCATGCATGTCTGATGCATTCTTGCATTTCTAATGATATGTTTAACCTATATTGCAATGCTTGTTTCTTCTTCTTCTTCTTCTTCTTCTTCTTCTTCTTCTTCAGCGTTCCAGAATGTTTTGTTTACGTGTGAGCTCGTTTGCCCATTTGGGTTCCCCAAACTATACTCTGAGAGCATAGTCAGCTTTACTCCGCTTTCGTTGAGTAGGCATGCTGGGTATTTTCGTGTTTCCATAACCCACCGAACTCTGACATGGATTACCGGATCTTTTCCGTGCGCACTTGGTCTTGTGCTTGCGTGTACACACGAAGGGGGTCAGGTCACTAGCAGGTCTGCACATCAGTTGACCTGGGAGATCGGAAAAATCTCCACTCTTAACCCACCGTGCGGCAGCGACCGGGATTCGAACTCACGACCTCCCGATTAGGAGGCCGACGTCTTACCACCACGCCACTGCGCCCGTCGTAATGCTTGTCTTATAACGTAATGCGTTTCTGAGTCTTCAAACCCAGTTGTAGCTATCGGAGTGGGTTCGATCCCCACGTTCGTCGAGGGATTTATTTCCCCGAGCCACCTTTGTGCAGACTCTCCTCGGTGCTCGAACACCCCCGTGTGCAGACTCTCCTCGGTGCCCGAACACCCCCGTGTGCAGACTTTCCTCGGTGCCCGAACACCCCCGTGTGCAGACTCTCCTCGGTGCCCGAACACCCCCGTGTGCAGACTCTCCTCGGTGCCCGAACACCCCCGTGTGCAGACTCTCCTCGGTGCCCGAACACCCCTGTGTGCAGACTCTCCTCGGTGCCCGAACACCCCTGTGTGCAGACTCTCCTCGGTGCCCGAACATCCCCGTGTGCAGACTCTCCTCGGTGTCCAAACACCCCGTGTGTAGACTCTCCTCGGTGTCCAAACACCCCCGTGTGCAGACTCTCCTCGGTGCCCGAACACCCCCGTGTGCTCGCATGCGCACGATAAAGATCCCAAGTTGACAGCGAGAGTCGAGGGGCTTGGACACATGAATACACGCATGCAGGAAAAAACACAAAAAAGGGTAGCACCGTATACTGTATGGCAGCTCGCTTTCCCCAGGGAGAAACCAGCCTGAATGTCCATGAGGGTAACCTCACAGGACTTTAGGCCAAAAAAAAAAATAGGTGTGGTTACGGTAACATAGCCAAAAAAAATAGGGTAGGTAGGTAGGCAATCACTTTTTTTTTTTTAAACTTTTTTTTCTAATGTGTACAAATTAAACCTACTTGACAGGGAAATAAGTGTGCGACACGGGCGCTTTCGCTTTCATTGCGTTTTTTGCACTCGTTTTTTTTTGTGTTTTTTGTTTTGTTTTGACAAATGTAATAAAAAGTTATAGGATCGGCCCCTAAAAATAGGGTAGGTCGGGTTACCGTAACCACACCTATTTTTTTTTTAGGCCTTATAACATCTGCTGTTTCTGTTTATTCCTGAGGTCTTGTGCAGTCGGGGAAATGAGAGCTGAAACAGGAATTAATATTGCATAGGTAATGAGGCCCCGGACGTCTGTATCAGAATATATTACAAAGAAAGAAGCGTCAAAGTTGAGTGCAAAAAGGTTCAAAGAATCCTTTCTACTCATGATCGTTCCCACCCCCCCTCCCTCTGCTTCTTACACACATAATGATCCTTCTCCATCTCTGCCTGCCTGTCTGTCTGCCTGTCTGTCTGTCTGTCTGTCTGTCTG
>NC_090248.1:1754871-1764871 GCF_037325665.1 Littorina saxatilis
TTCAAGACAATCGTTTAGCAAAGGATCGCTTTCACATAATTATAACCTCCGCGAAAGTTACTTTCCGACAAATTAGGTGGTCTTAATGTGAACATTTTCTGATACTTAACTGTGAATCACACAAATGCTGTTTCATTCTGAATTCAAACATATTTCTGAAACTAATTTTTAATTGCTTTTGGCATTTTAATGCATTCACTTTTGTGCAAGACATCGTTGACGGAACGAACGAACGCTATTCTAAATAAGCACCTCTACAACAACAAAACTACACAGAGGGACACACACACCGTAACCCGCTACCGTATTTCACGCTATTTCATTTGACACCGGTATCGAAACCGCTGACTTCTAATTGACGAGTATCTCTTTGAAGTGTTTGTCCACATGCATTTTTCTTCTTATCATTCTCTATGGCTTATGTTGTGTGTGGAACTATTGTATACAGCAACAGTCAATCAACACGCTTAAAACAACTTCCCACACTGACACACATCAAGAAGAGAACATCTATGTTGTCGTTCTTTGCTGATATAGCAAAACAAGGACACGAGTCCCTAATCAGTGTCGATGTACTGTTGACAAATGGTAACGTGAGAATCACAAATCAACACGCTACCGCGGGGATGGCATAATATGTAGAGGTTACATGCCGAGTCTCAGTGATTATTAAAAATAATGGTCGAAGTTAGCGGATCATGAAAAATGCGAGCTTCAGCGAGCTTTTTCATGACCGCGAACTGAGACCATTATTTTTAATAATCACGGAGACGAGGTGTGTAACCTCTTTATTCCCCCTTTCTTCAGTTATTCAAAGAAAACAGGAGTTTTTGTGCGAAAGTTTGATCGAATCCGAATCACTCAACCAGTCAACCTGCGCAGGCGATCGATTAATGCGCGGTTGTATAGTTCCGTGCAAATCATTCCATTCTGTTAACACTTCTTGTCAGTTTCCCTGTTTTAGACTAAAATCAAGTACACAGATGTGCTTTTATTCTGCTGTGGCGGTAAAGGCAGATATTGTGTGTTCTGTTTATGTTTTAGTATCGCTTGAGATAATGTTCTTTCGTCAAATGGGACTAGCAGACGAACTTTTGCACCCGTGTTCCAACGTTAATTACTGTATGAAGTTCAGTTTTCTGTGGAAAATAGTGTATGAAACCGCTTTATGTTGTTTAAATTGATGAGGTGTGTGCATTTGGTTGCGTGTGATCTGTTTATAAAATGAAATATTTTTGAAAACTGACCGTCGGATTGCAGTCAGTGTTGTCGAAGAAACTGCGTTAAAAGAAGGGGAACTACTCTTGTCGGCTAGAGTATGAGTTACTTGCCTTGGGAATTTGCTTGTGATGAACGGGTTGTGCACGGCAGATCTAGATTCAGAAAACAACAACACTCATGGATTTTATATGGAGATTCATGTGTTCAGGCCTGTAGTTGTTAATTTAAACGCGGTATGTTTGTATTGTTTGCTCCAGAGATGTATACTTCGTACGTATAGAGCGTTCGGAACTTTTCAGTCGCAAAAGTAGTACCAAAACAGAACAGCTTCTCAGCCCATTGCACTATCGAGGATTCAGGCTGTTGCTGGCTCGTTATTTGTTTGGTTGCTGGGTCATTATCGAAAAATAACTAGCTCTACAAGTTTACAGAGGTAAAGAAGCAGAGGGGGGAATAAGTAGAGGTTACACGCCGAGTCTCAGTGATTATTAAAAATAATGGTCGAAGTTAGACCGCGAACTGAGACCATTATTTTTTATAATCACTGAGACGAGGTGTGTAACCTCTTTATTCCTCCTTTCTTCAGTTATTCAAAGAAAAGAGGAGTTTTTTTGCGAAAGTTTGATCGAATCCTATTCACTCAACCAGTCAACCAGCGCAGGCGATCGATTAATGCGCGGTTGTATAGTTCCGTGCAAAATCATTCCATTCTGTTAACACTTCTTGTCAGTTTTCCTATTTTGGACTAAAATCAAGTACACAGATATGCTGTTATTCTGCTGTGGCGGCAAAGGCAGACATTGTGTGTTCTGTATATGTTTTGGTATCGCTTAGGATAATGTTCTTTCGTCAAATGGGACTAGCAGACGAACTTTTGCACCCGTGTTCCAACGTTAAAAACTGTATGAAGTTCAGTTTTCTGGGGAAAATAGTGTATGAAACCGCTTTATGTTGTTTAAATTGATGAGATGTGTGCATTTGGTTGCGTGTGATCTGTTTATTAAATGAAATATTGTTGAAAACTGACCGTCGGATTGCAGTCTGTTGTCGAAGAAACTGAGTGAAAAGAAGGGGAACTACTCTTGTCGCTAGACAAAGTATGAGTTACTTGCCTTGCGGGAAATTGCTTGTGATGAACGTTTGAGCACGGCAAATCTAGATTCAGAAAACAACCGAACTTATGGATTTTATATGAAGATTCATGTGTTCAGGCCTGTAGTTGTTAATTTAAATGCGGTATGTTTGTATTGTTTGCTCCAGAGATGTATACTTCGTACGTTAGAGCGTTCGGAACTTTTCAGTCGCAAAAAGTAGTACCGAAACAGAACAACTTCTCAACCCATTGCACTATCGAGGATTCAGGCTGTTGCTGGGTCGTTATTTGTTTGGTTACTGGGTCATTATCGAAAAATAACTACCCCTACAAGTTTACAGAGGTAAAGAAGCAGAGGGGGGAATAATGCTTACAACGTACACACTGCGATACTTTGTCATCTACAGATGCAATGCATTGAGCTTTTTGAGTTGATTGGTTTCTTTTATTCTAAGTGTGTGACCTGTTGGATTTGTCAAGAATCAAATTACAACCACGAAGGTCCTTTGTTATTGATGTTTTACTTTGTGTGTCTCTCGTTTCTTCTTGTTCTTGTCCTTGTTCTTCTTGTAATTGTTCTTGTAGATCTTGTTCTTGTCAGTGTTCTTGTTTTACTTCTTTTTTCTCTTCTTCTTCTTCTTCTTCTTCTTCTTCTTCTTCTTCTTCTTCTTCTTCTTCTTCTTCTTCTTCTTCTTCTTCTTCTTCTTCTTCTTCTTCTTTAGAGTGGGTAGGAAATGATTTATGAAACAAAATGACCCTAAACACAGAAAAGACAAAACAAACTGCCCAAGGCGTACTTACCTGAAGATTCTCCTTGCACTGCTCACCTCGTGGGCATGAAGAGTCTGATGCGTTGAGCGGACAGTCCAGTTGACATTGACACCACTTCATCCTCTGCCTCACAAAAGCACGATGACCAAGCAGTCAAGGTTTATGTGCTGTCAGTTAAAGCGCTATCCTTCCCTCCCACAGGTACGATCGTGTTGACAGTCAGAGGTCTGTACAGGCTTCAACATGTACACTGGGCAGCGTTACACTTACACACCTACCTAGAATCAATGTCGTAGCTGTATTTTCTGGAGAGTAGCAATGTTTGTGTTGAATGAATGGCGGGGTAAAAACGCTCGATCATACACGTAAAAAACCCACTCGTGCAAAAACATGAGTGAACGTGGGAATGTCAGCCCATAAAAGAATAAGAATAAGAATAAGAAGTAATAAGAATTATAATTTTGAAAACTTTGGTCCTTTCAAAATTGGTTTATTTATTAACTGTATTGCCAGACCCACCCGAAGAGTTTTTACGAGAAGTGAATGCAGCCTTTTATTCCTTCCTGTGGAATGGTAAACCTGCAAAGATTCGGCGTAATGTCGTTTGCAGACCTTATTGCAGTGGTGGTCTGAATATGATTGACATTTACACTTTTGTGGCATCAGTAAAAATAAATTGGATTCGCAGATTAAAGATGTTTGAATTTGATGTAAAAAAAGCTTATTTTTGATATGATACCTGGAATGAAAGACATATTTAAAGTGGGTGCCGAGTATGTAAATGTGTTAATGAAACGATGTGGTAACAGTTTTTGGAAGGATGTTTTGAAACATTATAAGAAATGCTGTTCCTTAAGCGAAGTAATTGATGTGAATGATTTTGTTTCCGAATGTATATGTTACAGTAAATTCTCGAAACTAGGAAATTTGCGAAATCCCTGAAAATTTCAGTAAATTTGTGAATTTCCTGTTTTACTCGGGGATTTCACGAATTTCCTAAAAATTCTAGGAAATTTGCGAATTTCCTGAAATGAGCATGCCATTTTTTCACAAATTTGCTGAACAATGAAAAACGTTTCAGTAAATTTGTAAAGTTCTTAAAAAAAAAAGAGTCCGTTTTCTTTATTTTACGTTGTGATTTTGATAGATTTACTGTTAGAAGACCGGCACGGTTGGCCTAGTGGTAAGGCGTCCGCCCCGTGATCGGGAGGTCGTGGGTTCGAACCCCGGCCGGGTCATACCTAAGACTTTAAAATTGGCAATCTAGTGGCTGCTCCGCCTGGCGTCTGGCTCATTAAGCTCATTAAGAAGAGGAGTTGTGCTGAACAAACCCCTGTATACTATGTCACCATCGAGGAAACTTTCGACGACATCAAGCGCGCTCATATCTCGACGGGCCATGATCAAAGAAACACAAAGGAAATATGCAAACATTAGTACCAAATCGCTCGAGCTTTTCAAGTCACTATGCGAGGAATGTCAGAAAAAGAGAAAGAGACCCATGACAAAAGGTGTAGTTGTGCGTCCAATCATCAGCAAGGAATTTGCATCACGAGGACAAGTTGATCTTGTTGACATGCAGTCCATGCCAAGCAACGGTTACAAATGGATCATGGTGTATCAAGACCATCTCACCAAGTTCTGCGTCCTCCGGCCTATTAGGAGCAAACGCGCTGTAGAGGTTGCAGCCCAGCTGCTTGACATCTTTCTCGTGATCGGTGCTCCTGCAATTCTCCAAAGCGATAACGGCACTGAGTTCACAGCCAACATCATTTCAGAACTGAAAGATTTTTGGCCAACATTGGTATTAGTTCACGGGAAGCCGCGACATCCACAAAGCCAGGGATCGGTTGAAAGAGCAAATGGTGACATCAAAGACATGCTGGTGGCCTGGCTGGCGGACAACCATACTCAAGACTGGGCAACAGGGATAAAGTTTGTGCAGTTTTATAAAAACTCTTCCCATCATTCGGGAATAAAGCGATCCCCCTACTCAGTACTATTCGGCAGCGAGGCTAGTGTTGGGCTCACAACATCATCTCTACCCTTTGAAGTCCTGAAGAATTTGGAAACTGAATTCCTGGCACTGGTTTTGCATCAGCCATCCTCTGAATCCAGCGATCCATCTCCTACAGAATCAAACCCTCAGACTCCTTCAGAATCAAACCCTCCAGCTCCTTCGGAATCAAACCCTCGGGCTCATTCAGAATCAAACCCTCCAGCTCCTTCGGAGTCAAACTCTCAGGCTCCTTCAGAATCAAACCCTCCAGCTCCTTCGGAATCAAACTCTCAGGCTCCTTCAGAGTCAAACCCTCCAGCTCCTTCGGAATCAAACTCTCAGGCTCCTTCAGAATCAAACCCTCCAGCTCCTTCGGAATCAAACTCTCAGGCTCCTTCAGAATCAAACCCTCCAGCTCCTTCGGAATCAAACTCTCAGGCTCCATCAGAATCAAACCCTCCAGCTCCTTCGGAATCAAACCCGCCAGCTCCTTCTGGATCAAACACGACTCCTTCTGAATCAAGCGATCCAGCTTTTGGTTCGCAATCACTTACTAGTTGCATGGACACACCGGTCATCGCAGATGTTCCAGGACAAATGTTGGATGCTCGCAGTGATCAGATCAAACGGTGTCGAGCAGATGCTTTTTCTAGTCAAATGTCTCAAGCACAGCGAATGGTGAAGAGAAGTCGGGTGGACCTGAAAGCCGGAGAAGTTGGTGATAATGTCGCTGTGCCCGTGCCTCTAGTGGATCGTGGCAGAGGAGATCCAAGAAATATACTTGGTGTGATTTTACACAGGGACGTGGAAACAGACATCTACAAGATTGCGGTTAAGGCTGGTATCTTACATGGCGGATATTCTCGAAACCAGTTTGATTTATGTCCGCAGAGATTGCTAACCGAAGAAGATGTCTCTCTTGACAAGGCTGTGTCGTTGCGGTCAGCCGTGATAGAACAGTCAGCATCAGGCGGGCAAGGCTTTGTGAAATGCAGCTGTGCAGGTGTCACGTTTCAATATATCACTTAAGGTGATTATGAACCGGTTAATTACTACTAATTAACTAACCACACCACGATCCACTCTCGCAGTCATACAATTAAATAGAGTCAACAAAAGTATAAGTTTCAGACGCCTGTTTATGTATAAACTCTCCACCTCCCTCGAGCCTTCACTCAAAATATGTTCCTTTTACGTTCTCAACACGTAAAAAACCAGTGTTCACTGACACAATGCCAGTAGTATGTAGAAAATTATAGGAACACGCTGAACCCGTGTAAATATAGTTAAATGTGAATGTTCTGTTCGAAAAGCTCTAGTTCGTGCAGGTGTCACACACCCCACGTTGTCACTACTCCAATGAAATCATAGATACGAAAAGACAACGGTGGTCAACGGGGTGCGTACGACATGGTGCACTTAGCTTTATCTCTGCTGCTGCTGCTTAGCCGGTATGCTGGTTAGTCGGTTCGCTGGTTAGCCGGTCCCCTGGTTAGCCGGTTCGCTGGTTAGCCGGTCCGCTGGTTAGCCGGTCTCCTGGTTAGCCGGTCTCCTGGTTAGCGTAGCCTCAACAGTTCCCGCCAGAGTCAGCCGTGCAGATGTTACAGGAACACGAAACGAACGAATCGGATCGAACGAATCGAATCGAAGGCTGCAAACAGAAAGCATCGGTGCACTAAACATGTCAGCTACCCCTCACCCACCACCTTAAAACATGTCATCTTTAAATATCTCATCGAGCACGTGGGCCTGCACAAAACGGACTTTTTACAACAACAAAACAGCCATTTTCCGTCCTTCTCTCCCTATCTGCAAAAACCATATACAGATTAGTATTTTAGCGTCACAGAGAGTTAATTATGCGCTAACCTGGAAAGAACAACAGAGAGTATTTCATTCCACAACACAGACTCATCAACAGCGTTAAATAATGATTTATTACCTCAAAAGCCTATGATTGTAACTCTCAATGGAAGCAAAGTCCGCCTCCTCCCTGGAACAGCCTCTGTTCGTCAACAGTGACCAAAAACCTCCAGAACCCCTTGTCGAATCCTTATGCGAAAGCCATCGCCGACGAAGGAATGTTGACGACTTGTCCTCAGCAAAACATGTGGCAGTGGAAGTTCCCCTAGAGTGCCGAATATAATATTCGGTGAAAAACCATCATACTCTAGAAACTGTATTAGATCCTTCCCCTTCTGCCGCTGGGTGTCAAGTGTCCCGTACTCGTGTCTCTGTCAGACAACCTAGCCAAAATACACGTGACTGACCTTGTCACAAAACCAGTCCAGCTATACACAATTCTGCCTCCCCAAGCAGAAAAAAGACACGAGAAACTCAATCCGTGAAAATCCCGTGTGCGCTGTCAGCAAAAAACCGTCAGCCCTATGATAGCAGAAACCCGCACTGTGAAGCTCGTGCGTTTCAAAACATCCGTGTTCGTTGAGCACTGTCAGCAAACTCTGCTGTGTCCAATATCACGCACAGGCGCTTTCTATCATAACCGACCAAGAACAGGCACTCCACTGAGTGACGCTTTCCTGGTCTCTGTCACCCGATCGTGACAGCAGGGTCGACAAAATGTAAAACAAATCGATGCAAGTGCTACAAAGCCAAAGTACTGTGCAACTCAAGATGTCACAGCAGCCAATCCTGCACCAATAAATAAGACGCACCATGAAGAAATTTTTAAGCGTTTTTTCATTGCCATAATTATGTCTTGGTTTAAACAGGGTTTTGTTCAATTAAACATGAGACAATAATAAAACGAGAAATAATAGGGCCATGAACTCAAGCGAATGCTTATAATATTACGTGCCATATGTCTGTGCTGTACATGCCCGGCTTGTTTTGTTTTTATCTTGTATCATAATGGACTGTTCTACCACGGCTGGCCGCAAATGACAGTATATAGAGAGAGATGTGAGTGTCACAATGTACCTTTTAATGTACTCGTTCAGATTTTATGTTAACAATTTTATGAAATAATTACAGTTTAAGAGAGAGCGATGGGTGTCATAATGTACCTTTTAATTTTACTCGTTCAGATTTTATGTTAAACATTTTAGGAAACATGACAGTATAAGAGAGAGAGAGAGAGAGAGAGAGAGAGAGAGAGAGAGAGAGAGAGAGAGAGAGAGAGAGAGAGAGAGAGAGAGAGAGAGAGAGAGAGAGAGAAATATGAGTGTTTAACTTGCATTGATATAAGGAAACCAGAATCATTAAATGGTTCACAAGCAACCAACAAAGCACTTGTTTCTCTTCAAATGTGTTTCAGTAAATGTGCGAATTTCCTGCCCCTTGAAAACAGGAAATTCGCAAATTTCCTAGAACTTTTAGGAAATTCGTGAAATCCCCGAGTGAAACAGGAAATTCACAAATTTACTGAAATTTTCAGGGATTTCGCAAATTTCCTGGTTTTGAGAATTTACTGTAACATATACATTACAATTTGAACATTATACGAGACCATGCACGGTACAATAGTAAATAAGGAATGGATTGAAAATGATGTAGTGTTTGTCCATCAGTTGCTACATTTAAATGGAAATGTCTTTACCTTTGAAGAATTTAGGTTAAATTTTCCTTTTGTTCAAACTAATTTTTTATTCTATGAGGGAGTGATTAAGTCCTTACGAAAATATCAGAGAAAAGTAAAATTGATTCGTTGAATGGTTTTCAGATTAGGGATTATAAACCCTGGCAGATTATTTGTAGAGGCAAACAGGCAATTAAAGAAGTCTTTTTGAAATCAAAATTTGATGATAACCCTGCAGGCATGAACAGATGGAATATGTATTTTTACAACCTGAACTGGAAACTGTTTTTTGATAAGTTTTAAAACAACTAAGGACACACAGTTAAGATGGTTCCAGACCAGATTGCTTCACCGCATTCTTGGTGTTGCTAGCCGGTTATTTGTTCAAAAGATTCTTGACAGTCCCCTTTGTGCCTTTTGTAAAATTGAAAATGAAACAATTTCCCATATATTTTGGTACTGCCCGCTTAGTCGGAAATTTTGGACTGATTTGGAAGATTTGTTAAACAGAAGTGGTATTTACCGCGCAAATGTTCTTTTTACAGAAGAATTTATTTTGTTTGGGTGTATGAACAATGTTAAGGTAGATGTGGTTTTGGATTTTATCATTTTGTTTGCAAAGTTTTATATTTATAAGAGTAAGTTACAAGAGACAAGGCCACTGTTAGAAATATTTTTAAGAAATTTGAAATACAGATTTGAAATAGAAAAATATTCCAGTTTCAATTCTGGTAACATTACCAAATTTGTAGAATTATGGTCCCCATATGAAGAGTTGGTTTTGGTAGTACGCTAGGTTGTGCAGAGATGTGATGATTTGCGTATATATATATATGTGTTTTTGCTTTGATTTTTGTTTGTTTGTTTGTTTGTTTTTTTAGTTTTTTTGTTTGACGGTGTTATTAACTGACTGTATTATTATTAAGCAGGTAATACGTCCATAATGTCAAGTACTGTAATCTGCATGTTATGTTAAGCTCCGGCCTCACTTATAGGCGAACGGTATGTTATATGTCTGTCTGTCTGTTATGTCCTATTGTTGTATACATATATATGTGTCTTGTATACTTGAAACTTTACTTGCCATTTACAAATTTATTATAAATATTGATGGATGAATGATGATAGATTGTAGACGGATGCATGTTATTGATTAAAAGCCCCACAATGATGTGCTTGGCAAAAATCCAAAACAAAAAAAAAAAAAAGACTTGGCCAGAGAGCACACATCCAAATGCAAACACTGAACACTGAAGAGGAAGAAGAAGAAGGTGCCCGGCCACACAGAAGGGCATGAATCTACTTTAAGGGCAGAAAAGTTTACAGCAGTTTATAGAATTGTAGCAGATTGCATTGTTGAGACAAAATTACCTTAAAG